>NC_079211.1:151679793-151912293 GCF_029633865.1 Lampris incognitus | reverse complement strand
GCGCTCTCCATTATCGGCTCCCCTGATTGTTTTTTGTGTTTGTACATTGTGTAAAATATCTCCAGAAATAAATTGAAATGTCACAACTTTGTATCATCAGAATGTTTTGATAGGATGTCCAAAGTTATTCAACCAAAAAAGATGCATTTTCAACTTGCATGGAGTGATTTCACAGAATAAACACACGACCCCACCTGGACGTCACGAAAGGCATCTTTGGCTTCTATACTTAGCACAGAAAGTGAGGAAATGTGTGTTTGGTAGATTATCTCTTTGTTGTAACAATGCTCCTTGGCAGTAAATCTTATACCGTTGGAAAGCCTGTTTACTTGCCTTTTAAATGGGGCCACGTTTGTAAGGAACATGCATTTGTGGGATGAGCAGCAGAGCTGAGTATGTGGGTTGTGCCCATGAAACATTTGCCAAATCTTCTCTGCCAATGCCAAACAGCTTATTTTGCTGCTGCTATTGACTCTTGTTTTGAGCTTCTGGTACCCCAGGTGCTGACCATCAGCAGCCTGATAGAAGATTTATTGCCAAGAAGCATTGTTACAACAAAGAAATAATCTACCTTACTTTTTGTGCTAAGTTTATTTGGTCGCACAACCTTTGGTAGCAGTGCCAGCCTCCAGACGTTTCCTGTAGCCGTGTAGCACCTGTCCGCTGGTGGGTTCTCCCCCTCTTCCACTGCAGTTTCACTTCAATTCAATTCAAAACTTTATTGCAGACTCAGGGTCCATAACAGACAAAGACAAACAGGTAAAAGACAAACCCCACACAATACTTAAACACAATACAATAACATAAGAGGAACCAGTCAGTGTCTTATAAGAAGGCAGCTACACCAGTGCCCCCACTGCCGGGACTGGTAGTGTGTGGCCCTGAATCTTATATCAGTTAACCATCATCAGAGTCACTGAGCCGGCCAAATAAATGTATACATGAGATTTCTTAAAGAGCCTGAAAGGTACTGACTCCTGCAACCACAAACATCTCACTTGCACTACACCATCTAGGTCATCCAAAGGAGTTGAATCGAGTGCAACTGGACTTGGTATATATCCGTGAAGACGTTTGGCCTCTCATCCAAGAGGCTTCCTCAGTTCCTGCCTTTCTGACTAGACCAAGCTAGTCTGACTGGCTGCTGATGAGACTCAGTATTTATCCTCTAGGAGTCGTTATCAGAGCTATAGATGTCCATGGCTCTTTGTGTCCCGATGTTTACCAATGCCAGTCGCTAACAGAGCCATAGATATGAGTGGCTCTTTTGTGTACCGATGTTTGGCTGCGCCCGTCGTTACCGGAGCTATTGATTTGCATTTGTTTAGCAGCGACAGTCGTCGGGGGTGTTAGTTTCGACTTCGTTAGTGCTCCATTCAGTGGTCCTGAGAGTCGTTGGAGCCGTTAGTGACCGACTGTTGTTCTTGGAGGCTAGGCTTCGTGAGTCTCCTGGGTAGAGATGAAAGGACGGCATTGTAAGTGGGAGATAGGTGGTGTCGCAGACCTCCTCCTCTGTTGAGGGAGGGTTTTTCCAGTTTCACATAGATGGCTTCCTTCAGCCCCCTTTCAAACCATCTATCTTCCCTGTCCAAAATGTGTACGTTGCTGTCCTGGAAGGAGTGTGTCTTCTCCTTTAGGTGTAGACAGACTGCTGAGTCTTGTCCTGAGGAGTTTGGCCTCCTGTGTTGGGCCATCCGTTTGTGTAGTGGTTGTTTGGTTTCTCCTATGTATAGGTCAGTGCAATCCTCATTGCATTGTACAGCATACACCAGACTGCTTTTCCGGGTGTGTGGTACACGGTCTTTGGGATGAACCAGTCTTTGTGGGAGTGTGTTGCTGGGTTTGAAGTATACCGGGATGCAGTGTTTGTTGAAAATTCTCCTGAGTTTCTCGGAGACCCCAGAAACATACGGGATGACTGTGCTATTCCTTCTGTTCCTTTTCCCCTCGTCGCTCACCCAGTTGGTCTTTCTGGAACCTGTTGCAGTTTTCACAAAGGTCCAACTGGGGTAGTCGCAGGTTTTTAAAGCTCCCCTCAGGTGTTTGTGTTCTTCTTGTTGGGCCTGAGTGCTGCTGGGCACATTGTCAGCTCTGTGTTGCAGAGTTCTGATGACGCTCAGTTTGTGTTCCAGAGGCTGGTGTGAGTCCAAAAGTAGATATTGGTCTGTGTGTGTAGGTTTCCTGTAAACCCCAATGTGGAGGCTCCTGCCTTCCCCAATGTGGACGTCACAGTCCAAGAAGGGCAAACTGTTGTTCTTTACGTCTTCCCTTGTGAACTTAATGTTCTTGTCCACTGAGCTGATGTATTTTGTAAACGCTTGCACCTCTTGTGTTTGGATTTTGACCCATGTGTCGTCCACATACCTGAACCAGTGGCTCGGAGGTGTTCGTCTGAAGGAGTTCAGGGCCCTGTGTTCTACCTCTTCCATATATAAGTTGGCCACAATTGGCGATACTGGTGAGCTCATTGGACAGCCATGTTTCTGTCTGTAAAACTAGCTCCTGAATTGGAAATATGTAGTGTTCAGGCAAAGGTCCAGTAGTTGGCAAATCTGATCTGGGCTGAGGTTGGTCCTATCGTGGAGGGTGTCGTCCCGTAGAAAACGTTGCCTCACAGTTTCCAAAGCCTCCATGGTTGGGATGCAGGTGAATAACGAGGTCACGTCGTAGGATACCATGGTTTCATCCGGTTCCAGTTTTACACCTTGGACCTTGTCCACGAAGTCAATGGAGTTTTGGATATGGTGAGGTGTTTCACCCACTAAAGGGGTCAAGATGTTGGCTATATGTTTGGCAATGTTGTACGTGACCGAGTTTATGCTGCTGACGATGGGCCTGAGGGGGGTTCCATCTTTATGGATCTTAGGGAGTCCATATATGCATGGAATGTTATCTTGTGGGTAGAGACGGTGGTATTGTATCCGATCAATGGTTCCTCCTTTCTGTAGTTTCTCTAGGTACTCTATTATTCTCCTCTTGTAACCACTGGTAGGATCGCGTCTCAGAGGTTCATAGGTGTCGGTGTCGCTGAGTAATGACATGATCTTGGCATGGTAGTCTGTTGTGTTGAGGATAACCGTGCATCTCCCCTTATCTGCTGGAAGGATAGTGATGTTTTCATCCTTGCTCAGGGCTGTCACGGCTTTCCTTTCCTCCGTGGTTAGGTTGGAAGAAGGGAGTTTCGCATTGGACAGAGCTGCTGATACCTTTAACCTAAGCTGTTCCGCCTCGGTTTCCGTTAGCTTGTTTTTCCTTATGGCTGATTCTGTGGATGTGATGAGGTCAACTATAGGTAGTTGTTTGGGTTCAACAGCTCCGATGGCGACGGGCACGGCTGGACATCGGAGCACAGGAGAGCCACGCATATCAATAGCTCCGATAACAACGGGTGCGGCCATAACATCGGTTCACAAAAGAGCCACGCATATCTATGGCTCTGGTTGCGACGGGCGTTGGTAAACATCTGATCACCAGAGCCACGCGTATCAATAGCTCTGACAACGACTCCTAGAGGATAAATACTGAGTCTCATCACCAGCCAGTCAGACTAGCTTGGTCTAGTCAGAAAGGCACGACCTGAGGAAGCCTCTTGGATGAGAGGCGAAACGTCTTCACGGATATATACCAAGTCCAGTTGCACTTGATTCAACTCCTTTGGATAACCATGACAACCTGGATGAATGAGAACATTCACAGACACCATCTAGGTCTTTTAGTAGTATTCTCACTGCATCATTATAAGCTACTCGAAGCCTCTGTAAGCTTGGTTTTTTATAGTGTGACCACAGGTGTGCAGTATAAAGTGGTGTACAATATGTAGTTTGACCACAGGTGTGCAGTATAAAGTGGTGTACAATATGTAGTGTGACCACAGGTGTGCAGTATAAAGTGGTGTACAATATGTAGTTTGACCACAGGGGGGCAGTATAAAGTGGTGTACAATATGTAGTGTGACCACAGGGGGGCAGTATAAAGTGGTATACAATATGTAGTGTGACCACAGGTGTGCAGTATAAAGTGGTGTACAATATGTAGTTTGACCACAGGGGGGCAGTATAAAGTGGTGTACAATATGTAGTGTGACCACAGGGGGGCAGTATAAAGTGGTATACAATATGTAGTGTGACCACAGGTGTGCAGTATAAAGTGGTGTACAACATGTAGTGTGACCACAGGTGTGCAGTATAAAGTGGTGTACAATATGTAGTGTGACCACAGGGGGCAGTATAACGTGTTGTACAATATGCTCTGAATGTCTGTGAATGTTCTCATTCATCCAAGTCATGGTTATCCAAAGGAGTTGAATCAAGTGCAACTGGACTTGGTATATATCCGTGAAGAGGTTTCGCCTCTTGGATGAGAGGCGAAATGTCTTCACGGATATATACCAAGTCCAGTTGCACTTGATTCAACTCCTTTGGATAATATGCTCTGAACAGACGCATCTTCACACTAACTGAACACACACCAAACTTGCGTGACAGAGTGTGTGCTTGTGCATACATCATGCGACGTTGCCTATAAGCATCAACATCGTCTGTCATTTGTTCAGTAATATAATGTCCAAGATATTTCACCTTATTACATACCACAAGATTGTTATCAGACAATTTAAAATCAGGAAGTTTTAGATGATTGACCTCTTTGGTTCTGCAGATCATGACCACACTCTTACTAGCATTGTATTTGATGTCATGTTGCACACCGTACACACAACATATATCAGGAGCTGCTGGAGACCAGCGCTACAGGGACTAAAAATGACAAGGTCATCTGCATACATAATATGGTTCACCAAGGTATTACCCATCATGCACCCAGTGTTACAGGCTTTCACTGCTTGGACAAATCATCAGTGTATGAATTGTAGAGAACTGGGGACAGAATTGCCCTTGTCTGAAACCATTGCTGACCTGAAATGGGGCTGAAACGCTATTACCCCATTTTACTTGCCTAGCCTGGTGGGCCTACCAATAACCCAGAATTCTCACAAAGTATTTAGGCACCCCTCTTTGTTTGTTCAATCTCTTCAATGTTTGCAAGATTCCTTTTCCCAATGGCAGATTTCAGCTCTCTCCAGGGATTTTCCATTGGCTTGAGATCAGGATTCATTGTTGGCCAGTTCAAATCAGTCTGTTTCCTTTTCAACCATTCCTTTGTGCTTTTGGATGTAGCTATAATAAATAAAATAATAATAATAATTAATAATGCATTTTATTTATGGGCACCTTTCAGAGCACTCAAAGACACCTTAAGGACCTTAAGGATGTGTGCTTTGGAACCTTGTCCTGCTGGAGGAGGACCCATGATCTTTGACTCAAACCTAGTTTCTGTACACTGGGTAGCACATTTTGCTCTAAAATGCCTTGGTGATCCTCTGATTTCATGATTCCTTTAATTCGTTCAAAGCCTCCAGTACCAGCGGCAGCAAAGCAGCCCCACACCATTACAACACCCTACCAACAACGGTAGGTAGGGTGTTCTTTTCTTTATAGTAAGCTTGCTTTCATCGCCTGTAAACATCACTGGTCTACACTGCCAATGAGCTCAACTTTGTTCTCATCTGTCCATAGATTGTTTTCCCAGAAGAGTTGTGGTTTGTTTAGGAAGGTTTTGGCGAAGATCATTCATGCCTTTTTATGTCTTTCCTTCAGCAGTGGGGTCCTCCTTGGCCTTTGCCCATAAAGCCCTTCTTGGTTTAGTGTGCGATGTATGGTGTACTGTTCGCCCTGGTTGGGGCTTGTTAGAGGGTTTCTATATGGTTATTTGCCATGTTATACTAGAAATGAGGGATGCGATCTCTAGGGAATTAGTAGATCAGCATGGGTTCTCAAGGCTCTGTTTTTGTTTTGTAGCTAGTAGGCAGGGACTTTTTGTTTTCTTTTCTCTTTTCATTTTTAGAAAAAATGGTTGACGCTCAAAATACAGGTTATCTTCGTTTTTTGAGCTGGAATGTAAAGGGAATTCACAATCCAGCAAAGCGTAGTAGGGTTTTTGTACATTTAAAATCTTTGAGAGCTGATGTCATGTTCTTACAGGAAACCCACCTTCGGTCAAGTGAACACACAAAACTAAAGAAAGCTTGGATAGGACAAATGTTCTGTTCCAGGAATGAGAACAGAACGCGGGGCACGGCCATCTTGATCAGGAAGGGTATCCCATTCGTTCCACTACTGACTATTTCTGACCCCAGGGGAAGGTATGTGATAGTGACGGGTAACCTGTATGGTACATGTGTGGCACTAGCAAATGTATATGGACCAAACTGGGATGACCCACTTTTTTTCTGTAGTTTCATAGCAGCCCTCCCAGACTTAAATAATTACCGATTAATATTGAGGGGAGATTTTAATTGTGTATTACATCCATATTTGGACAGATCAAACCCAAGACCTAATAGTAAAGTTTCTAAGGCAGGTGCTGTTATCCATTCATTTATGGAATCCTACTCTCTTTTTGATCCCTGGAGAAGAAACAACCCAACTACTAAACAATACTCCTTTTTTTCCCCAGTGCACCATTCTTACTCAAGGATTGATTTTTTTCTCCTGGATAGTAGGGTCCTTCCTATGGTTAGGGGGAGCCAATATAATAGTATTGTTATTTCGGATCATAGTCCTGTACATCTAGATATAGGTTTCATAGACTGCCCTAAACCCCAACGCACCTGGCGATTTGATCCTCTATTACTGTCCAGGGACTCCTTTAAAATTTTTCTCTCCCAGCAGATAGATATCTTTATGGAATTCCACCATACTCCGGATATGCCACTAACTATTGTTTGGGGGGCTCTCAAAGCCTACCTTAGAGGCCAAATAATCTCATACACAGCACATGAGAGAAAGAAACATAAACAACGTCTAACAGAACTGTCCCATAGTATAGCGGAAGTGGACCGTTCATATGCTGATTCCCCAACACCCGAACTTTATAAGAAAAAATTATTATTAAAAACAGAATTCGACAATCTCTCCATTAAACAAATAGCACAATTATTATTTAAATCAAAACAGACATTTTATGAGCATGGAGAGAAAGCTGGAAAACTATTAGCCCATCAGGTTAGACAGTCCACAGCTGCTAACATTGTTTCTGAAATTTGCACAGCAGCTGGGGTAAAGACTACCGACCCTGACACCATCAATAACCAGTTTAAACAATTTTATATTACCCTTTATAGTTCAAAACCGCCCTGCGACTTGTTGCATATTTTCACTTTTTTGGACGGTCTGACCATACCAAAAATTGCCCTTGAAGACAGAGCACAGATAGACAGAGAGATATCAACAGAGGAAGTGATACAAGCAATTAAATCCATGCAGAGCAACAAAGCACCGGGTCCGGATGGTTTCACAATTGAAATGTATAAAGAATTTGCTACCAAGCTGGCGCCAATACTTAACCTGTTGTATCAGGAAATTTTTAACCAACAGAAATTGCCCCAAACTATGTTGCAGGCAATCATATCCGTGTTACTTAAAAAAGAAAAAGACCCCCTACTGTGTGGCTCCTACCGCCCTGTAAGCTTGTTGAATTGCGAATACAAAATCTTTACAAAAATCTTGGCCACCCGTATTGAAACTGTTGTCCCAACGGTTGTTAACCCTGATCAAACTGGTTTTATACCAGGCAGGCAGTCATTCTATAACATGCGCCGCCTATTTAATGTACTTTACACACCACATTCCGTAGAACAGACAGAAGTAGTGATTTCTTTAGATGCTGAGAAGGCGTTTGACCGCATCGAATGGCAATATCTATTTGCTGTTCTAGAAAGGTTTGGCTTTGGTTTGTCATTCCTAGCATGGGTTAACATATTGTATTGCTCACCGGCAGCCGCAGTGCGGATGAATAATATTATTTCTGATTATTTTTCACTCCATAGGGGCTGCAGACAGGGCTGCAGCCTCTCTCCTTACCTGTTCGATATGGCAATTGAGCCACTCGCTATAGCTCTTAGGGCAGAGGATGGCATTAAAGGTATCTCACGAGGTGATAAATTGCATAAGGTATCACTTTATGCAGATGACCTGTTGTTATATATATCCAACCCAATAGAATCTATACCAAGACTATTACTTACCCTGGATAACTTTGGTCGCCTGTCAGGTTATAGGATAAACTATTCAAAGAGCTTGCTTTTTCCGATTAACCACACTGATAGAGACTACTCTAGCTTTCCATTTAAACTTGAACATAATGTATTTACATATTTAGGAATCAAAGTCACTCATACAATGGGGAGGTTATATAACCATAACTTTAAAACACTAATAGAACGAACAAAACAAGATTTTAAAAAGTGGTCAACGCTACCAATTTCATTAGCGGGCCGCATTAATATAGATAAAATGACAGTCTTACCCAGATTTCTCTGTCTTTTTCAAATGATTCCCATATTCATACCTAAGGCAACTTTTCAACAATTAGATAGATTAATTTCATCATTCATCTGGAACAATTCAAACCCCAGGATGAAGAAAATATACTTAGAGGTCCCTAAGGAGACAGGGGGGTTAGGCTTGCCTAACTTAATTTGTTACTTCTGGGCTGCGAACATTGTAAAACTTTTACATTGGGCATTTACATATAAGAATCAACAGGGTACAGATTGGGTTCACATGGAGCTCTTATCCAATCCTTTACCGATATTCACCTCTCCACTACCACATAATCGTAACATACAAATAACAAACCCGGCGGTTAAAGCTTCACTGAGGATATGGCTCCAGTTTAGGAGGCAATTTGGATTAAAGCATGCTAGCGGTCTTTTTCCAGTAGCAAATAATCAATTCTTCTCATCATCGGTGTTAGATAACGCATTTCAACATTGGCATAGAAATGGACTGGTGTTTTTCTGTGATCTATTTAAAGATGGAACATTCACCTCATTTGAAACACTTACCAAAGACCATAACATACCCACATCCCATTTTTTTAGATATCTTCAAATCCGTAGTTTTGCCAAGAAAGTATTTCCCCCGTTTCCGTATCTGCCACCCAGGAGCTAATTAGATGTTATTCTAGAGATGGATCCCTTTGGGAAGAGACGGGTCTCTATAATTTACACACTGATACAGGGATTGAAACAGATATCCTGGGACAAAACAAAAACTGCATGGGAGAGAGATTTGGGTGTAGAGCTTTCTGAAGAGGCATGGCGGGACAGCTTAACTTGTATACACACCTCCTCATTGTGTATACGACATGGGTTAATTCAGTTTAAGGTGCTTCACCATCTTCACTACTCGAGGGACAAGCTTGCCAGAATCTTTCCCACCACAGACCCTGGCTGTCCGAGGTGCAGCCATAGTCCAGCCTCGGTGGGACACATGTCCTGGGCATGCCCCTCCCTCAACAGTTATTGGGGACAGATATTTAATGTATTCTCACATATCTGTAAACAGACCATAAACCCTGTTTTTCACACTGCCATCTCTGGCATACCGCCCACTAACTGTAAGGTCACAACTTTGCAGGCAAATGCTCTAGCATTTGTCTCATTACTAACACGCAGACTTATCCTATTTAATTGGAAGTCGAATAAAGTGCCATCATTTTTGCAGTGGTTGAGGGAGGTGCTGTCCTTTCTACCTTTAGAAAAGCTCCGATATAAAATATGTAAAACCTGCATAAACTGTACTTTGACCTGGAGTCCTTTCATAGACTTTATTGAAGGTTTTCCCTTTTATTGAATGTACTTTTTATTTACCTGGTTGTAACGATACTTATAGATATATGTGTATACAACTTTATATCATCTTCAAAAATATGGTTATTATGTGAAATTGGAATAAGAAATCCCTACATAGTCCTTTTTTTCTTTTTCTTTTCTTTTTTGAGCCTGGGGGGGAGGGGGGATTCCTACATGTTTCTTGTTGTTGTTGTTGTTGTTGTTGTTCGTGTGCTTTGTATACCTGTTCCAAAAAAACTTGAAAATTGGAAAATAAAGTTTTCAACAAAAAAAAAAATGAAATGAGGGCTGTGGCTTCACCAAACAGTGCAAGACAGACTCAGACAAACACAGCAAACACAATATAAGATATACACACATGAAGACCAAAAGCTAGAAATAAGTTAAAAAAAGAGCTGGAGTACAGAATATTTAAAAATATCTACAGACATTCAGCGGGTATCCAGGTTCAGGTGGGCAACAGCTTGTGGAAAGAAGCTGTTTTTGAGCCTGGTAGTGCGGGCTCTGAGGCTCCTGTAGCGCCTCCCAGAGTGCAGGGGGGAGAACAGTCCATGGTTGGGGTGGGTGGGATCTCTGCTGATGCTCAGACCCCTTCGAAGGCAGCGTTTGTGATAAATGTCTTGTATGGCTGGGAGCTGGGTACCGGTGATATGCTGGGCTGCCTTGACGACCCGCTGCAGAGCTTTCTGGTCTACTGAGGTGCAGTTGCCGTACCACACTGAGATGCAGATGGTCAGGATGCTCTCTATGGTGCAGTGGTAGAAGTTGGTGAGAATTTTGGGGGGTAGACGGGCGCTCCTCAGCCTCCTCAGGAAATGCAGGCATTGTTGGGCCTTTTTCACAAGGGCCTGGGTGTTTAATGTCCACGAAAGGTCCTCGCTGATGTGGACTCCAAGGAATTTAAAGCTGGAAAAACGCTCCACTTCCACCCCATTGATGTGTATGGGGGAGTGGCTGCAGCTTCTAGACCTCCTGAAGTCCACAATCAGCTCCTTTGTCTTCTGCACATTAAGGACAAGATTGTTGGTAGTACACCATGATGTGAGGTGCTCAATCTCGTCTCTGTAGTCCATCTCGTCATTGTTGGTGATACGTCCAATGACTGTGGTGTCATCTGCAAACTTAACTATAACATTTGAAGGGTGAGTTGACAGGCAGTCGTGGGTAAAGAAGGAGAAAAGGAGGGGGCTCAGAACACAGCCTTGAGGGGCACCTGTACTGAGGGTCAGGGTGGAGGAGGTGTGGTCACCTAACCTAACAGACAGGTCTGTTGGTCAGGAAGTCCAGGATCCAGTTACAGAGGGAGGGAGAGGAGTGTGGTGGTTAGTTTGGCGGGGATGATAGTGTTGAAGGCAGAGCTGTAATCTATAAACAGCATCCGGATGTATGTGTTGTTAAGTTCAAGGTGGGTCATAGCAACTTGCAGGGCAGTGGCAATGGCATCCTCAGTAGACCTTTTGGGACGGTAGGCGAACTGATGTGGGTCGAATGTGGGGGGGATAATGTTTTTGATGTGAGCCAGAACCAGTCTTTCAAAGCACTTCATGGCAATGGGGGTGAGTGCTATGGGTCGGTAGTCATTCAGACATGTGGATGTTGGTTTCTTGGAGACAGGAATGATAGAGGTGGTCTTAAAGCATGCTGGGACTATGCATTGGGACAGTGAGAGGTTAAATACAGGTGTGAAGACCTCAGTCAGCTGGTCGGCACATTCCCGGAGGACCCGACCTGGTATGCCGTCTGGTCCGGCAGCCTTCCGTGTGTTCACTCTGTGCAGTGATTCTCTGACCTCTGCGACTGATAGAGTGAGCACCTGGTTTTCTTGGTGGCTGGGGATTTTTGTGGCTGGGTCAGTATTGTCCTTGTCGAAGCGGGCATAGAAATGATTTAGCTTGTCTGGCAGGGAGGCATCATGGACAGTGGGACCGCGATTAGAGCTTTTGTAGTCTGTGATAGACTGAATGCCTTTCCACATTCGCCGGGGATCAGAGTTATTGTGAAAGTGGTCCTCTATTCGTAGGGAATATTTATGTTTGGCTGTTCTGATGCCCTTTTTGAGGTTGGATCTGGCTGCGCTGTAGGCCTCACAGTTACCTCACTTGAACGCTGCATCTGGAACTTTCAGCAGCTGCCAGACCTCACTGGTCATCCAGGGTTTCTGGTTTGGAAAGGTACGGACTGATTTTTTTGTTGTGACACTCTCAGTGCAAAAGTTAATGTAGGCTAGTATGGCAGATGTCTGTTCATTAATGTCTATATGGGAGCCATGGGTAGCTGAATGTGCAAAAATACTCCAGTCTGTGTTTTCAAAACAGTCCTGGAGTTCAGAGGCTGCTCCTTCTGGCCGGACAGTGATTGTCTTAACTGCTGGCTTGACCCGTTTTATTAGGGGTTTGTAGGCTGGGACCAGGAACAGGCAGAGGTGGTCAGAATGCCCCAGGTGGGGGCAGGGAGTAGCTTTGTATGAGTCCTTGATGTTTGTATAGAAATGGTCCAGGGTGTTTTGTCATCCTGTTTCCATCAGCATGAGACATGCTGATGGAATTTGGGCAATACAGCCCTGAGGTTAGCCTGATTAAAGTCACCACCTATGATAAAGGCATTGTCCGGGTGTTGGGTCTGTTGTCTGCTGATGGCACACTGTAGCTGCTTAAGTGCTACCTTAGCATTAGCATGTGGGGGGGATGTATACAGCGGCGATGGTAATGGCCGTTAGCTCCCTGGGCAGGTAGAAAGGCCTGCACTGAATCACAAGGAGCTCCAGATCAGAAGAGCAATGCCTTTCAACCATCTTTATATTGTTGCACCAAGAGTTACTGACATAAATACTCAAACCTCCTCCGCGGGTCTTGCCGGAGTCCGCTGTCCTGTCGGCACGGAAGGCTGTGCGGCCCGCTAGCTTGACTGCCGAGTCGCCATGTTGCTGTTGAGCCAAGTCTCCGTAAACAGAAGACAGCAGTTCTGCAGCCTTTTCTGAGAGGCCAGCCTGAGTCTTATCTCCTCCATGTTGTTAGCTAACGACCGGACATTAGCCATGAAGATGCTGGGGAGGGAAACTCTGAAGGGAGCGCTACTTAGCTTAGCATGTAGCCCGCCTCGCTTACCTCTCTTCTGTTTACGTTGCCGACAGGGGGCAGTGTTTCTACTGCGAGACCGGTGAGGGGATCATATGGATGGGGGAGTTGTCCGTGATGGTGGAGGGAAGTGAGTAATCCCTTCTGAGGTTTAACAGGTCCTGATGGCTGTAGAAGAACACATGACCTACACTTGTAAGAACTAACGTGTGACTAACAAAGAAAACATAGCGCTGAACAGGGAACCGCAGTAGCCGCTGCGTCCAGCGTGTCGCCATCTTATGTAGTATGTAGGAGTGGTGCAGGATATGTATGAGGGAAGTGTGACAGTGGTGAGGTGTGCAGTAGAAATGACAGATGGGTTCAAGGTGGAGGTGGGATTACATCAAGGATTGGTTCTGAGCCCTTTCTTGTTTGCAGTGGCAATGGACAGGTTGACAAACGAGATCAGGCAGGAGTCTCCGTGGACTATGATATTTGCGGATGACATTATGATCTGTAGTGAGAGTAGGGAGCAGGTTGAGGAGAGCCTGGGGTCAACTGTTTAAAGTAACGGGGAGTGCACAAGAGAGTGTAGGCAGGGTGGAGTGGGTGGAGAAGAGTGTCAGTAGTGATTTATGACAGAAGGGTACCAGCAAGAGTTAAAGGGAAGGTTTACAAGATGGTATTGAGACCAGCTATGTTGTATGGTTTGGAGACAGTGGCACTGATGACAAGACAGGAGGTGGAGGTGGCAGAGTTGAAGATGATAAGATTTTTACTAGGAGTGATGAAGAAGGACAGGATTAGGAACGAGTATATTAGAGGGACAGCTCAGGTTGGACGGTTTGGAGACAAAGCAAGAGAGGCAAGATTGAGATGGTTTGGACATGTGTGGAGGAGAGATGCTGGGTATACTGGGAGAAGGATGCTGAATATGGAGCTGCCAGGGAAGAGGAGAAGAGGAAAGCCAAAGAGGAGGTTTATGGATGTGGTGAGGGAGGACATGCAGGTGGCTGGTGTGACAGAGGAATATGCAGAGGACGGGAAAAGATGGAAACTGATGACGACCCCTAACGGGAGCAGCTGAAAGTAGTAGTAGTAGTAGTAGTAGTAGTAGTTATCCCGGGCAGTGCTGTATCAAACACATGATTGCATATAGGCCCAGGCTGTTTTACTACACACTTTTTAGGCGATATTGTACATGATGTCCTTCAAATTCAGGGGTGCTAATAATGCTGTGCGTGTGTGTGTGTGTGTGCGTGTGTGTGTGTGTGTGTGTGTGTGTGTGTGTGTGTGTGTGTGTGTGTGTGTGTGTGTAAACCATGGTGGACTTCCTTGAAATGGGCTGCATTGTAGAAGAAAATGTGAATAACAACGCGACAAACAGTTGTTGTGAATGCCACTGAATGCTGTACAGTGACTGACAAATTGTCTGCCAGTGACGTCACTGGCAGACACTTCCACACAATTTCAGCTGTGTTTCAGAGACACAGAACTCAGCTCAGTATCATGGCTGCTAATGGAGTGTTACCAGTACAAGAAACATAGAGAGAAACTGTAGGGTTGTGTATTGGTGAGAATCTGGTGATACGATACGTGTCACAATACAGGGGTTACGAGTTGATATATTGTGATATATTGCAATATTTTAAGAAAGGCGATTTGTTGGGTGTTATAGGCCTGTGTTCTTTGTGCTTATGCTACTTCCTGTCTCAGTTTACATTGTTGTGTTGGAGTGGAAGAGTCAGATGGCTGAAGATAGATGACAACACTGTTATCTAGCGGTCGTGGGGTTACACACAACACAACATGTTTGTCACAAACCTTTACATGGGAACAATAAAAAATCGATATAGTGGTTCTGAGAATCGATACAGTATCACAAAAGATAATAACACCATACTTGAGTGTATCGGTATTTTCTTACACCCCTAAGAAACTGTAACGTTGAAAGTGGATGGTTTCCCTTTTATTTGAGAAGCTAGAGTTGGCCTGGACTTACAGTAAATCGCTTCAGAATGTTTCAGATTCTGCGAAGGCCGTTCCGTTGTTGACCAGTACGATCTGTCCTCAGGTTCTCTACCTACTGGGGGCTATGTCTCTGTCCATGGCTTTGCAACTGGACCGTCATGGCTTGTGGAACCTGCTTGGACCCAGCCTCTTCGCCCTGGGCATTATGGCCATGGCCTGGGTAAGTGGAACCCATATATTTCTCCCTATAGTAGCTCCAGTGTCTACTACATCCTTAATGCTGCATCCACACTGAACTGACGCCTAACGCGGGGTTGTTATTTGCACAAGCAACACTAGAATAGCATGAGTAGCGCAAAGATAGTTTGGTTACATCATCGGGAAATTTGCTTGACCAGTGGCCACTGAGCTAAAGTTAGCAAGCTAGCATTAGCATTTTGGCATCTTTTTCACTCATTCTATTCTGGACATTAGCTTATGAGGACTCATTTATGCCCCTTTTCCACTAGGGTCATAAATCATAAATGTCTGTTGTAGGTTAGTACTGACTCAATTCGACTTGACTCGACTCACTATTGTCGTTTTCCATTACCTTAACAGTACCCCCTCAGTGTAGCTAGTCGTCATAGCGATGATTTTAAAATGTGCTTTTGAGATAACTCCGCTTCGACCACTTAGGTATTTAAAAATGCGGGTGATATCCCATGCGCACATTGATGATGCAAAATGACACAGAGACGTGTTTCTCTGACCAATCAGAGGTCTGCATTGGTTTTGGTACCTGCTCCAGTTTTTTTGGAACCTCGACAACGGTGATACCAGAAAAGTGGTAACAGTTACCAAAATGCCGGTACTTTCCAGTAATGGAGAATGAAAAAAGGGCGAGTCGAGCCGGTATCATGTAGCGGAAAAGGGGCATTAGATAAGGCTAGGCTTGGTTTCAGCACTTCCTTTTTTTCTTTTTGTGCTGCTCATGAATGTGACATATACACTCACCGGCCACTTTATTAGGCACACCTGTCCAACTGCTCGTTAACGCAAATGTCTAATCAGCAACTCAATGCATTTAGGCATGTAGACATGGTCAAGACGATCTGCTGCAGTTCAAACCGAGCATCAGAATGGGGAAGAAAGGTGATTTAAGTGACTTTGAACGTGGCGTGGTTGTTGGTACCAGACGGGCTGGTCTGAGTATTTCAGAAACTGCTGATCTACTGGGATTTTCACGCACAACCATCTCTAGGGTTTTCAGAGAATGGTCCGAAAAAGAGAAAATATCCAGTGAGCGGCAGTTCTGTGGGCGAAAATGCCTTGTTGATGCCAGAGGTCAGAGGAGAATGGCCAGACTGGTTCGAGCTGATAGAAAGGCAACAGTAACTCAAATAACCACTCATTACAACCGAGGTATGCAGAAGAGCATCTCTGAACGCACAACACGTTGAACCTTGAGGCAGATGGGCTACAGCAGCAGAAGACCACACCGGGTGCCACTCCTGTCAGCTAAGAACAGGAAACTGAGGCTACAATTCGCACAGGCTCACCAAAATTGGACAATAGAAGATTGGAAAAACGTTGCCTGGTCTGATGAGTCTCGATTTCTGCTGCGACATTCGGATGGTAGGGTCAGAATTTGGCGTCAACAACATGAAAGCATGGATCCATCCTGCCTTGTATCAACGGTTCAGGCTGGTGGTGGTGGTGTAATGGTGTGGGGGATATTTTCTTGGCACACTTTGGGCCCCTTAGTACCAATTGAGCATCGTGTCAACGCCACAGCCTACCTGAGTATTGTTGCTGACCATGTCCATCCCTTTATGACCACAGTGTTCCCATCTTCTGATGGCTACTTCCAGCAGGATAACGCGCCATGTCATAAAGCTCGAATCATCTCAGACTGGTTTCTTGAACATGACAATGAGTTCACTGTACTCAAATGGCCTCCACAGTCACCAGATCTCAATCCAATAGAGCACCTTTGGGATGTGGTGGACCGGGAGATTCGCATCATGGATGTGCAGCCGACAAATCTGCAGCAACTGCGTGATGCTATCATGTCAATATGGACCAAACTCTCTGAGGAATGTTTCCAGTACCTTGTTGAATCTATGCCATGAAGGATTAAGGCAGTTCTGAAGGCAAAAGGGGGTCCAACCCGGTACTAGCAAGGTGTACCTAATAAAGTGGCCAGTGAGTGTACATCCTCTATGCTGCTCATCAGTTCTCTCAACAAGTGTTTCCCTCTTCTGAATAAATTGTAGGGCGCTGCTCAGCTTCCACATTAGTAGTGTTGTTCCATACCTGAGAACACTTGTGTATCTACACACATGAGACCGGCATGTGCTGCTCGCATATGCAGATTTAGGAGGAGACAGGCAGCATTTAGAAATGCCTTCGTAGCTGAGCAGTCCTCTCCCATGTTTTGGGTACAGTTGTTCTCACACCTGATGCGAACTGTACACATGAACCATACTCGAGACCACCTGTTCAAGGTCCGTACTGTGTACCGTACCTGGGCATGGTTCGTTGATCTGTGTCCGGGTACTGTACACAGTGTTCAGACTTATCAAACAAACTGGACTTTGGGCTGAGGTGTACTCAGATCTGGGCCTGGGTCCCTACTGTGAAAGCATCTTTAGTTCCCTGATGGTAAAACACATTGTCCGAGTCAGATTCCTCTTCATTCTCTCCTCATGTGTCGCATCTCATGCATATCTGCCATTATTTGACCAATTATCTGACAGACGCTGTGTTGGATAGCCAGCGAATCCCAGCAATTAATAGTCCATCGGTACGGGGCAATTAGGCCACAAGAGGGAGCGAGATTGACAGAAGTGGCTCTTTTGTGAGACAATAAAAGCTCGAACTCTGTGTTTTTATAACCTATCTACGTATAATAGCGGGGTCACAGAGATGTTAGGCATGTTGACAACTGTTGAACGAAAAAGGCAAAGGCTGTTTAGCATGCAGTGTATTTGGATCAAATTAATTTAATTTGGGTTAAATTGATTTCCATATTTGGATTACTTTGCAAAAAACACACACAATAAGCACTATGCACCACGACTGGAGGGAAAAAAATGGTGAATGTGTGTGACAAACTGTTCAGAAGTCCTCACGGTGAGAAACGGAGAATGTCCTCCTGGGAAAAATGAAATACTGGAGTAGATGTGTTGTTTTTTATAAAGTCTGTTGGATACACCAATGAACTGAGCGTTCAGGCAAGTAATGAAGCTAACTGGTGTCCAGGTAGCGTGGAGGTCTATTCCATTGCCTACCAACGGGGATCGCTGGTTTGACTCCCCGTGTTGCCTCCGGCTTGGTCGGGCGTCCCTACAGACACAATGGGCCGTGTCTGCGGGTGGGAAGCTGGATGTGGGTATGTGTCCTGGTCGCTGCACTAGCGCCTCCTCTGGTCAGTTGGGGTGCCCGTTCGGGAGGAACTGGGGGGAATAGCATGATCCTCCCACGTGCTACGTCCCCCTGGTGAAACTCCTCACTGTCAGGTGAAAAGAAGCGGCTGGTGACTCCACATGTATGGGAGGAGGCATGCGGTAGTCTGCAGCCCTCCCCGGATCAGCAGAGGGGGTGGAGCAGAGACCGGGACGGCTCGGAAGAGTGGGGTAATTGGCCAAGTACAATTGACAATTGGGGAGAAAAAGGGGGGAACCCCCCCCCCCAAATAAAAATAATGAGGCTAATTATGGCGTAAATCTAGCATGATAATTTACTGACTGTTCCCTGGGCTTAAGCTCCCCGGGCTTTGGTCAGATCAGAAGGTTTAAGCTCCCCGGGCTTTGGTCAGATCAGAAGGTTTAAGCTCCCCGGGCTTTGGTCAGATCAGAACTCTGTTATCCAGTAAATTTATGCTGGTGTATATTGTTCTGTATCGATCTATTCTTGTAGTTTGCAAAATAACAGCAAGTTGACATTTCCCTTCTTTCGTTCCTCCTGAGGGGAAACAGCGGCTTGTTGAACCTTCATCACCTGTTTCCTTCGACTCTTCACTGATTCTGCTGTGTGAAAGTTTGACATGGTGTTTGTTGTGAACGTAGCATTGTATTCCACAGAGCGATAACTACCGTTTAAAAAGAAGTGACACCTCTCCTCACAAATTGGCAGATGAGTACAAAACTACTGCAACGTTTGGCACGTTTTAATTTTTGTGTTGAAGAAGAGGTCAGCGCTATCTTTGATTGGAAGAAATTGGAGGCACTTTCACAGACTGAATCACCAATGTCTTTGAGACGCTGACTAGTCAGCATCAGGTAAATGACCATATTCAAAGAGTATGTAGGGTCGTCCATGTAGCGTAGCGGTCTATTCCGTTGCTTGTCAACACGGGGATTGACGGTTTGAATCCCTGTGTTGCCTCCGGCTTGGTTAGGCGTCCCTGCAGACACAATGCCGCGTCTGCGGGTGGGAAGCTGGATGTGGGTATGTGTCCTGGTCACTGCGCCTCCTCTGGTCGGTTGGGGCGCCTGTTCAGGGGGGAGGGGGAACTGGGGGGGAATAGCATGATCCTCCCATGCGCTACGTCCCCCTGGTGAAACTCCTCACTGTCAGGAGAAAAGAAGCGGCTGGTGACTCCACATGTATGGGAGGAGGCATGTGGTAGTCTGCAGCCCTCCCCGGGTCAGCAGAGGGGGTGGAGCAGAGACCGGGACGGCTCGGAAGAGTGGGGTAATTGGCCGGGTGCAACTGGGGCGAAAAAGGGGGAAAAGCCAAAAAAAAGAAAAAGAGAAAAAAGTGTGTATATAAATGATGAAGTACATGTTTTAAGGGCTCTTTCTGCACATGGTAGGCTGACAGTCACAGTGTCACATGTCTGATGCTGGGTTGTAGCATGCAGATGAGGAGTGTCAACATTGTTCTCGCTACAAAGCAGGAGAGCAGGGACTTAATGTGTCACTTGGGGTTTCACGTGGCTTTGGAGTCTACGCGTGCCTAAAAACTCTGCGTTTCTGACTAGTGACGCTGCTTCACATTAGCATAGAAGCGGCTTTAGAAGTCGCGTAGCCTGCGGGTATTAGTCATGGCTTGTAGTTCCATTATAAGTCATCTTGTACTTTCACTGACTCCTCTCCGAGTCATAATGTGCTCCCTGAACTGAGAAGATAAAAAAAAAAAAGTCTTTCAGGCGAGGTTCTGCAAAAAAAAAAGGTCTCGGGCCGAAGCTCTGACATGAGGCTAAAAACCAGGAGCGTGGCCTTGGACAGAGAAGGTCTGCTGCTGAATCCAGCGTGGGGCTGTTGTCCCTCTGTCAGCAACACCTCCCACTGATATGGTGGAAGATGAAGTACAGTTCAATTCCAACGCGTAAACCGTCCAGTTTCCATGCCCAAGGTAGTGAGTACTTCATGTAGTGAGTACTTCGTGTAGTCAGTACTTCATGTTGCTGCTGCACAAATGAGATGTTTTTAATGTGGAGATTAAAAACACTCCTGCAGAAGATGAGAGGGACTGTCTCCTTCATCCAAACGTTATTTCTTTTTCCTTTTTTTTTAACCCCCCCCCTTTTTTTCCCCCTCCCAATTGTACTTGGCCAGTTATCCCACTCTTCCAAGCCATCCCGGTCTCTGCTCCACCCCCTCTGCAGATCCAGGGAGGGCTGCAGACTACCACATGTCTCGTCCCATACATGTGGAGTCACCAGCCGCTTTTCACCTGACAGTGAGGAGTTTCACCAGGGGGCACGTGGGAGGATCACTCTTTTCCCCCCAGTTCCCCCTCCCCCCCAAATAGGCGCCCCAACCGACCAGAGGAGGCGGTGGTGCAGCAATCAGGACACATACCCACATCCGGCTTCCCAACCACAGACATGGTCAGTTATGTCTGTAGGGACACCCAACCAAGCCGGAGGTAACACGGGGATTCGAACCAGCGATCCACCTGTTGGTAGGCAACGGAATAGACCGCTATGCTACCTGGACACCCTCCAAACGTTACGTCTTTTTTGTAAACTAGTACAGAGAGATTCAGTACTTGAGGCTTCCACTCTTTAACTCTCTGTAAGTTTAACTCTTTGTAAGTTTAAACTTCTGTAGATTTAACCCTCTGTAAGTTTAACCTTCTGTAGATTTAACCCTCTGTAAGTTTAACCTTCTGTAAATTTAACCCTCTGTAAGTTTAACCCTCTGTAAATTTAACCCTCTGTAAGTTTAACCCTCTGTAAATTTAACCCTCTGTAAATTTAACTCTCTGTAAGTTTAACCCTCTGTAAGTTTAACCCTCTATAAGTTTTACCCTCTGTAAGTTTAACTCTCTATAAGTTTAACCCTCTATAAGTTTTACCCTCTGTAAGTTTAACTCTCTATAAGTTTAACCCTCTATAAGTTTTACCCTCTGTAAGTTTAACTCTCTATAAGTTTAACCCTCTATAAGTTTTACCCTCTGTAAGTTTAACTCTCTATAAGTTTAACCCTCTGTAAGTTTAACCCTCTGTAAGTTTAATTCTCTGTAAGTTTAACCCTCTGTAAGTTTTACCCTCTGTAAATTTAACCCTCAGTAAGTTTAACCCTCTGTAAGTTTAACCCTCTGTAAGTTTTACCCTCTGTAAGTTTAACCCTCTGTAAGTTTAACTCTCTATAAGTTTTACCCTCTGTAAGTTTAACCCTCTGTAAGTTTAACTCTCTATAAGTTTTACCCTCTGTAAGTTTAACCCTCTGTAAGTTTTACCCTCTGTAAGTTTAACTCTCTATAAGTTTAATCCTCAGTAAGTTTAACCCTCTGTAAGTTTAACCCTCTGTAAGTTTAACCCTCTGTAAGTTTTACCCTCTGTAAGATTAACCCTCTATAAGTTTTACTCTCTGTAAGTTTAACCCTCTGTAAGTTTAACTCTCTATAAGTTTTACCCTCTATAAGTTTTACCCTCTGTAAATTTAATCCTCAGTAAGTTTAACCCTCTGTAAGTTTAACTCTCTGTAAATTTTACCCTCTGTAAGTTTAATCCTCAGTAAGTTTTACCTTCTGTAAGTTTAATCCTCAGTAAGTTTAACCCTCTGTAAGTTTAACCCTCTGTAAGTTTAACCCTCTGTAAGTTTTACCCTCTGTAAGTTTAACCCTCTATAAGTTTTACCCTCTGTAAGTTTAACCCTCTGTAAGTTTAACTCTCTATAAGTTTTACCCTCTGTAAGTTTAACCCTCTGTAAGTTTAACTCTCTATAAGTTTTACCCTCTATAAGTTTTACCCTCTGTAAATTTAATCCTCAGTAAGTTTAACCCTCTGTAAGTTTAACCCTCTGTAAGTTTTACCCTCTGTAAGTTTAACTCTCTATAAGTTTTACCCTCTGTAAGTTTAACCCTCTGTAAGTTTAACTCTCTGCAAGTGTAACCCTCTCTCTAAGTTTAACTCTCTGTAAGTTTAACCTTCTGTAAGTTTAACCCTCTGTAAGTTTAACTCTCTATAAGTTTAACCCTCTCTCCAAGTTTAACTCTCTGTAAGTTTAACCCTCTGTAAGTTTAACCCTCTGTAAGTTTTACCCTCTGTAAGTTTAACCCTCTGTAAATTTTACCCTCTGTAAGTTTAACCCTCTGTAAGTTTAACCCTCTGTAAGTTTAACCCTCTGTAAGTTTTACCCTCTGTAAGTTTAACCCTCTGTAAGTTTAACTCTCTATAAGTTTCACCCTCTGTAAGTTTAACCTTCTGTAAGTTTTACCCTCTGTAAGTTTAATCCTCTGTAAGTTTAACTCTCTCTCTAAGTTTTACCCTCTGTAAGTTTAATTCTCTCTAAGTTTAACTCTCTGTAAGTTTTACCCTCTGTAAGTTTAATCCTCAGTAAGTTTTACCTTCTGTAAGTTTAATCCTCAGTAAGTTTAACCCTCTGTAAGTTTAACCCTCAGTAAGTTTTACCCTCTGTAAGTTTAACCCTCTGTAAGTTTAACCCTCTATAAGTTTTACCCTCTGTAAGTTTAAACCTCTATAAGTTTTACCCTCTATAAGTTTTACCCTCTGTAAATTTAATCCTCAGTAAGTTTAACCCTCTCTCTAAGTTTAACTCTCTGTAAATTTTACCCTCTGTAAGTTTAATCCTCAGTAAGTTTTACCTTCTGTAAGTGTAATCCTCAGTAAGTTTAACCCTCTGTAAGTTTAACCCTCTGTAAGTTTTACCCTCTGTAAGTTTAACTCTCTATAAGTTTTACCCTCTGTAAGTTTAACCCTCTGTAAGTTTTACCCTCTGTAAGTTTAATCCTCTGTAAGTTTAACTCTCTATAAGTTTTACCCTCTGTAAGTTTAACTCTCTATAAATTTAATCCTCAGTAAGTTTTACCCTCTGTAAGTTTAACTCTCTATAAGTTTTACCCTCTGTAAGTTTAACTCTCTATAAATTTAATCCTCAGTAAGTTTTACCCTCTGTAAATTTAATCCTCAGTAAGTTTAACCCTCAGTAAGTTTAACCCTCTGTAAGTTTAATCCTCTCTCTAAGTTTAACTCTCTGTAAGTTTTACCCTCTGTAAGTTTAATCCTCTCTCTAAGTTTAACTCTCTGTAAGTTTTACCCTCTGTAAATTTAATCCTCAGTAAGTTTTACCCTCTGTAAGTTTAATCCTCAGTAAGTTTAACCCTCTGTAAGTTTAACCCTCTGTAAGTTTAACTCTCTGTAAGTTTAACCCTCTGTAAGTTTAACCCTCTCTCTAAGTTTAACTCTCTGTAAGTTTAACCCTCTAAGTTTTACCCTCTGTAAGTTTAATCCTCAGTAAGTTTAACCCTCTGTAAGTTTAATCCTCAGTAAATTTAACTCTCTGTAAGTTTAACCCTCTGTAAGTTTAACCCTCTAAGTTTTACCTTCTGTAAATTTAATCCTCAGTAAATTTAACTCTCTGTAAGTTTAACCCTCTGTAAGTTTAACTCTCTGCAAGTGTAACCCTCTCTCCAAGTTTAACTCTCTGTAAGTTTAACCCTCTGTAAGTTTAACCCTCTGTAAGTTTAACTCTCTGTAAGTTTTATCCTCTGTAAGTTTAATCCTCAGTAAGTTTTACCCTCTGTAAGTGTATCCCTCTCTCTAAGTTTAACTCTCTGTAAGTTTAACCCTCTTTAAGTTTAACCCTCTGTAAGTTTTACCCTCTGTAAGTGTAACCCTCTCTCTAAGTTTAACTCTCTGTAAGTTTTACCCTCTGTAAGTTTTACCCTCTGTAAGTTTAACCCTCTGTAAGTTTAACCCTCTATAAGTTTTACCCTCTGTAAGTTTAACCCTCTGTAAGTTTAACCCTCTGTAAGTTTTACCCTCTAAGTTTAACCCTCTGTAAGTTTAACTCTCTATAAGTTTTACCCTCTGTAAGTTTAACCCTCTGTAAGTTTTACCCTCTGTAAGTTTAATCCTCTGTAAGTTTAACTCTCTCTGTAAGTTTAATTCTCTCTCTAAGTTTTACCCTCTGTAAGTTTAATCCTCTCTCTAAGTTTAACTCTCTGTAAATTTTACCCTCTGTAAGTTTAATCCTCAGTAAGTTTTACCTTCTGTAAGTGTAATCCTCAGTAAGTTTAACCCTCTGTAAGTTTAACCCTCTGTAAGTTTTACCCTCTGTAAGTTTAACTCTCTATAAGTTTTACCCTCTGTAAGTTTAACCCTCTGTAAGTTTTACCCTCTGTAAGTTTAATCCTCTGTAAGTTTAACTCTCTATAAGTTTTACCCTCTGTAAGTTTAACTCTCTATAAATTTAATCCTCAGTAAGTTTTACCCTCTGTAAGTTTAACTCTCTATAAGTTTTACCCTCTGTAAGTTTAACTCTCTATAAATTTAATCCTCAGTAAGTTTTACCCTCTGTAAATTTAATCCTCAGTAAGTTTAACCCTCAGTAAGTTTAACCCTCTGTAAGTTTAATCCTCTCTCTAAGTTTAACTCTCTGTAAGTTTTACCCTCTGTAAGTTTAATCCTCTCTCTAAGTTTAACTCTCTGTAAGTTTTACCCTCTGTAAATTTAATCCTCAGTAAGTTTTACCCTCTGTAAGTTTAATCCTCAGTAAGTTTAACCCTCTGTAAGTTTAACCCTCTGTAAGTTTAACTCTCTGTAAGTTTAACCCTCTGTAAGTTTAACCCTCTCTCTAAGTTTAACTCTCTGTAAGTTTAACCCTCTAAGTTTTACCCTCTGTAAGTTTAATCCTCAGTAAGTTTAACCCTCTGTAAGTTTAATCCTCAGTAAATTTAACTCTCTGTAAGTTTAACCCTCTGTAAGTTTAACCCTCTAAGTTTTACCTTCTGTAAATTTAATCCTCAGTAAATTTAACTCTCTGTAAGTTTAACCCTCTGTAAGTTTAACTCTCTGCAAGTGTAACCCTCTCTCCAAGTTTAACTCTCTGTAAGTTTAACCCTCTGTAAGTTTAACCCTCTGTAAGTTTAACTCTCTGTAAGTTTTATCCTCTGTAAGTTTAATCCTCAGTAAGTTTTACCCTCTGTAAGTGTATCCCTCTCTCTAAGTTTAACTCTCTGTAAGTTTAACCCTCTTTAAGTTTAACCCTCTGTAAGTTTTACCCTCTGTAAGTGTAACCCTCTCTCTAAGTTTAACTCTCTGTAAGTTTTACCCTCTGTAAGTTTTACCCTCTGTAAGTTTAACCCTCTGTAAGTTTAACCCTCTATAAGTTTTACCCTCTGTAAGTTTAACCCTCTGTAAGTTTAACCCTCTGTAAGTTTTACCCTCTAAGTTTAACCCTCTGTAAGTTTAACTCTCTATAAGTTTTACCCTCTGTAAGTGTAACCCTCTGTAAGTTTTACCCTCTGTAAGTTTAATCCTCTGTAAGTTTAACTCTCTCTGTAAGTTTAATTCTCTCTCTAAGTTTTACCCTCTGTAAGTTTAATCCTCTCTCTAAGTTTAACTCTCTGTAAGTTTTACCCTCTGTAAGTTTAATCCTCAGTAAGTTTTACCTTCTGTGAGTTTAATCCTCAGTAAGTTTAACCCTCTGTAAGTTTAACCCTCTGTAAATTTAACTCTCTGTAAGTTTAACCCTCTGTAAGTTTAACCCTCTGTAAGTTTAACCCTCTGTAAGTTTAACCCTCTGTAAGTTTTACCCTCTGTAAGTTTAACCCTCTATAAGTTTTACCCTCTGTAAGTTTAACCCTCTGTAAGTTTAACTCTCTATAAGTTTTAACCTCTGTAAGTTTAACCCTCTGTAAGTTTAACCCTCTCTCTAAGTTTAACTCTCTGTACGTTTAACCCTCTCTCTAAGTTTAACTCTCTGTAAGATTAACTCTCTCTAAGTTTAACTCTCTGTAAATTTAATCCTCAGTAAGTTTAACCCTCTGTAAGTTTAACCCTCTCTCTAAGTTTAACTCTCTGTAAGTTTAACCCTCTAAGTTTAACTCTCTGTAAGTTTAACTCTCTCTAAGTTTAACTCTCTATAAGTTTAATCCTCAGTAAGTTTAACCCTCTGTAAGTTTAACCCTCTCTCTAAGTTTAACTCTCTCTAAGTTTAACTCTCTAAGTTTAATCCTCAGTAAATTTAACCCTCTGTAAGTTTAACCCTCTCTCTAAGTTTAACTCTCTGTAAGTTTAACCCTCTCTAAGTTTAACTCTCTGTAAGTTTAACCCTCTAAATTGTACCCTCTGTAAGTTTAATCCTCAGTAAGTTTAACACTCTGTAAGTTTAACCCTCTGTAAGTTTTACCCTCTGTAAGTTTTACCCTCTGTAAGTTTAACTCTATAAGTTTAACCCTCAGTAAGTTTTACCCTCTGTAAGTTTAACTCTGTAAGTTTTACCCTCTGTAAGTTTTACCCTCTGTAAGTTTAACTCTATAAGTTTAACCCTCTGTAAGTTTTACCCTCTGTAAGTTTAACTCTCTGTAAGTTTAACCCTCTGTAAGTTTTACCCTGTGTAAGTTTAACCCTCTGTAAGTTTAACTCTCTGTAAGTTTTACCCTCTGTAAGTTTTACCCTCTGTAAGTTTAACTCTGTAAGTTTAACCCTGTGTAAGTTTAACCCCGTGTAAGCTCGGGGCTCATCTTCAGTTCAGTTATGAAAGTGTTGTTGACGTCTGCTATATGCAGATGTCGTTGCTTGGTGTGCTGCAGTGACTTATTCAGCATGCAGGTGTCAACAGATTGTGTGCCGAGTCAGAAGGGCTGAAAGAGAACAGGCCAACGTGCCGTCATCCTCGTCACATGACAGCGTGGGCCTGGGATGAACTGATCTGCAGCGGTCACAGCAACGCCACTTCACACAATAACAGGGATCAGATGCTAATGGCGCAGCATTTCTTGGTTCATGTTTGTGCTCAAGTCCTGATTACTTGTCACTTTATAAATTTGCCATCGGTTCAGCGGCGCGTGTCTGTATTTCAGAGTTATCTCTTCCAGCGCCGCCTTTCTGAATTTGGACCGTCAAGCATCTTCAGTGAAGGCCCTTTCATATCAACTTGTCATGTTTCTGCAAAGCCTGGCACTCTGAATGTTCCCAGACACGACCAAATTAGATCAGTCAGGCAGGGGCACACAGCGGCGGCGGGTGTCATGTGCTGTAACGCGACACGCAGGAGAGGGGAGTTCACATCTGTCACAGCCAAAGCGTCGCTGGTTTTCCTCCCCACCTTCTTAAACGGGGCGCCTGACTTGTGCACAAAAACACTGTCGAGAACTGCAACTGTTTGTCAGCAAAATGTGACCTGCTGAAAAGTCTGAACCACAGACAGGGACCTGAGCAGTGACGTGACAAGCAAGTGTTTGGGCCAGATGTACGTTGTAGGTTAGAATCCATGTTCGGATGGAATTAGTTTTGTTCCAGGGCCGGTCAGGTCTTCTCATGTGTCACAGATGCACCCAGTGGTCTGCACCACGTCCAGATTGACCATTTCTTTTACAGGGTTCCCACACGTCCTGGAAAAGCTGGAAAATAGCTGACCAATTTTCCAGTCATGGAAAATGAGAGGAAAAGCTAAAATGTCCTGGAAAATCTTGTGTTGTCCTGGAAAATGATTTCAACATTCTTCTGATTTCCTTTGGCTCAGAATTAACTACTAGGTGATCTATTGGCGCTCCCCAAAACAGACATTTCCCATATTTCTCACCGGCATTACTCTAGCATCCATTTGTCATAATTTCCAAGCATGTAAGCCATGACTTCATAGATAACTTACAGACTCATGGGGTCCGCGGTGGTGTAGCGGTCTAAGCATCGGCTTTGTGTCGATGCAGTTGCCCACTGGGGACTGGGGTTCGCGCCCCGGTCTCGTCAGATCCGACTATGGCCGGACTCGATGAAGCAGCAATAACTGGCAACGCTGTCTTCGGGAGGGGGGCGGAGTCGGCTTGTGTTCGTCACGTGAATGCGTCTCTGTGTGTGTCGGAAAAAACAGTGGTTCGGCTTGGATTCGCCTTGTCACGAAAGTGGGGAGGCGGTCTCCTTCGAGGCTGCCGGCCGGAGAGATGCAGTTGGCGAACGCATGCAGTACGAGGGTGGGTGTTTGAATTAAAATAGGGATCGATTGGCCACTAAATTGGGAGAAAAAAGGGAAAAATCAGAATTTTTTTTTTATAAAAATTAAAAAAAAACTTAGACTCATATCTCTTAAATCAGGCTCCCACACAGAGGAAGGGATTGGTGTGTGGTGCCATCACTGAACAGGTCCTGGAAAATGATCTCTAGAAGACAGGGGGAACCCTGTGTTATTCACGCACCACCTCGGGGAACATGACGGAGCAAACTGCCTCCTGTTTGTCATCAAACTCAGAGACAGGCTGAGGAGTGTGGTACCGCGCAGGCTGAAACAAACTTGACCTCTACTGAATATAGATTCACATCCTCCGTATTCAGTCAGGACACAGAGGATTCTGTCTTCTGTCTTCTCACTGTGCGCCACAGAATGGATGTTTTCTTTGCGCTCGTTGTGTTTGTTCCGGACGCCGACTATACACGCAGACAGATGAGGAACACTCTGCTCCAGATGCACTTCCACACTTCGTGGTTGTGGACACGGTTTTCAGATTGTTGTTGGATTTTGCGTCCGCTCCAAACAGAAATTAATGGGCGTCTCTTCTGTCGTCCAGTAAGACACGTCGTCACCAGGCCTGAGCCGATTTTATTCAATAATCCTCCAGCCGGCGCTGACTGGCTGTCAAGCAGTGAAGTAGCTGTCACCACCGTCTTCAGCCCCGTACGTGGACTCATTCTGTGGATTCAGAGTCCTGTCTGCCCAGTGTGATGAATGTATGCAGAAGTCTCACTTGATGCACATAGAAATGTCCCCGTCTTCATTTGTACACTCGTCCCAGAAAGAAAGCATCGCTTTTTTTTCTTCTTTTGGATTCTTTCCCCCTTTTTCTTCCCAATTATATCCGGCCAATTACCCCACTCTTCTGAGCGGTCCCGGTCTCTGCTCCACCCCCTCTGCTGATCCGGGGAGGGCTGCAGACTACCACATGCCTCCTCCCATACATGTGGAGCTGCTTCTTTTCACCTGACAGTGAGGAGTTTCACCAGGGGGACGTAGCACGTGGGATCACACTACCCCCCCCCCACACACACACACACATCTGGCTTCCCACCCGCAGGCACGGCCAAGTGTGTCTGTAGGGACGCCCGACCAAGCCGGATGTAACACAGGGATTCAAACCGCCGATTCCCGTGTTGGTAGGCAACAGAAGAGACTGCGACGCCACCCGGACGCCCATTGAAAGCATCACACTTTGAAAGCGTTTCGTCTGACAAAATCTTTTTTACAAACCACTCAAACCCTTCACGGAGCCCCCTGCAGGCTGGTTACTGTGGTGACTGTCAGCCAGTTCTGGCCTACTGAACCTCATCAGCAGCCTGAATACAAAGGAGCTCCCATTTTGCATCGCTTTTCAACGTTTTACCGTTCGGCGAGATGCTCTCAAAGTGTACCACTTTCGTCCAGGACAAGTCCACGGTTCCTGAAGCACATTTGGAATGTGGATCAGATCCGTGGCTAAACGCCATCAAACTCCTGTGCCCACCTTACCTCAAAACGAGCTATCCATGTTCCAACCGGCTCTCAGACGTCAGTCAAGGAACTAATCGCATCTGAATTGGGCAAAAAACTTAGTTATTCCTGGGGCATCCGGGTAGCATAGCGGTCTATTCCATTGCCTACCAACACAAGGGTCGCCGGTTCAATTCCCCGTGTTATCGCCGGCTTGGTCGGCGTCCCTACAGACACAGTTAGCTGTGTCTTCCTCTTCCCGGGCACCATGATCGCCAGTTAGCTGTGTCTGTGGGTGGGAAGCTGGATGTGGGTATGTGTCGTGGTCGCTACACTAGCGCCTCCTCTGGTTGGTCGGGGCGCCTGTTTGGGGGGAGGGGGAATAGTGTGA
This sequence comes from Lampris incognitus, assembly GCF_029633865.1. Lineage (NCBI taxonomy): Eukaryota > Metazoa > Chordata > Actinopteri > Lampriformes > Lampridae > Lampris > Lampris incognitus. The sequence continues at coordinate 151,882,320 of NC_079211.1, read as the reverse complement.
TCCTCCCACGTGCTACGTCCCCCTGGTGAAACTCCTCACTGTCAGGTGAAAAGAAGCGGCTGGCGGCCGGATCAGCAGAGGGGGTGGAGCTGAGAACGGGACGGCTCAGAACGGGAAGGAGCAGAGACCGGGACAGCTCAGAACGGGGTGGAGCAGAGACCGGGATGGCTCGGAACAGTGGGTGGAGCAGAGACCGGGATGGCTTGGAACGGGGTGGAGCAGAGACCGGGATGGCTCGGAACAGTGGGTGGAGCAGAGACTGGGACGGCTTGGAACAGTGGGTGGAGCAGAGACCGGGATGGCTCGGAACGGGGTGGAGCAGAGACCGGGACGGCTCAGAACGGGGTGGAGCAGAGACCAGGACAGTTCGGAATGGGGTGGAGCCGAGACCGGGACGGCTCGGAACGGGGTGGAGCCGAGACCGGGACGGCTCGGAATGGGGTGGAGTCGAGACCGGGACGGCTCGGAATGGGGTGGAGCAGAGACCGGGACGGCTCGGAATAGTGGGATAATTGGCCGGATACAATTGGGAGAAAAAAAAGGAGCAACCCTTTTTTTTTTTTTAGTTCTTCCTGGTTTTCTTCTCTTAGCTAATATACGGCTGGCCGAGCAAATCAGATGCCATGTTTCCTGTCAGCAGAGCAGCTGACTGAACCTCAGGTGTGGTGTGTGCTGATCTGTCAGTTGCTGACTGGCCTGTCTGCAGAACAGGAGGCTTCACAGGGCTTGAGACCATATTTCATCAAACCAATATGTCCATTATATCCACACAGCACAAAGTAACGTATAATTCTGTGTGTGTGTGTGTGTGTGTGTGTGTGTGTGTGTGTGTGTGTGTGTGTGTCTGTGTGTGTGTGTGTGTGTGCCCCCCCTGCCAGACTGTGCGCACCATTCGTCGACGGCAGTGCTACCCGCCCACATGGAAGCGCTGGGTTTTCTTCCTCTTCCCGGGCACCATGATCGCCACGTCGGCGGTGGCCCTGTACGCCTTCGTGGAAACGGAGGAGAACTACTTCTACATCCACAGCATCTGGCACATGCTGATCGCAGGGAGCGTTGGCTTCCTGCTGCCGCCGCGCGCCAAGCCCGACGCCAAGGTGACGCCGCTGAAGCGCCGGCGGGGCTGTGGCTACCAGCTGTGCGTGAACGAGCACGAGGAGATGGGCCTGGTGGACCCGGCCATCATCTCCATCAACAGCATCTGTACCAGCTGATAGACCCCCCCCCCCTGCCCTTTACTCCAACACCCCCCGCCCCCTTTCCTTACAGACACTCCATTGCCTTCTTTTACTTGGGGAAATTCACAACACACGGGAAATAAGCCACAGAACTTGAACGAGCAATGTACATATACCGCATCACCCAAACGCAGCGCATCGCATTTTCTCTCCGTTGTTATTGTCATGGTAACTATTATCGATACGACTGTAATTATCTCCTTCTTCTTCTTATCTATTGGTGAAGTCGTTCTGATGAGTCGTGGGTGTACAGTGACACACTGTTGTTTGTGAATATGTATTTAAAGTCAAAGCTGAAACACTGCTGCTATTTGACGGTGACTGTAAAACTACTTATGTTGTATATTTATTGATGGTTTTCTTAAAAAGGCCAAATATTTTAGTGTTTGGGTCCAGAGGGGTTGGGGAGACGCAGGGAAACATTTATCAAGGGCACGGCTTATACCATATTCTTTTTGAATATATATCTTTTGCACTGAGACACAAAAAAAATGTTATTCTGTAGATTTTTATAATAATGATAATAATAATAATAATAATATAGTGGTTTGGAAAGTAAAATTGGCCTCACGGAGCTCAAATGTAAAACCTAGTTGTCATGTGGAATGTTCTAGACTGTCTTTTGTAATTGCAATGTGTCACTTTTACACGAATGTGCTGATTGTTCTCGACGGGAACAAATCCAAAGTCCAGCGGCCCGATCCAAACCTATAAGATAGGAGGAGAGTCGGGATTATTTCAGAGACCTCGATACCAAGACCTCAACTTCCCTTCCTCCTTCTGCTAGGACCTGTCTGACACTGGATTCATGAACAATAAATGTTTTCTTCCTTTCTTTCTTCCTCCGTGTCACGTTTTGCCTCCTGAGCACTGAGCATGCTGTAGCCCACAGTAAAGACCTCACATTCCCGGGCTAACGGAGGCTGCTGGTAGCCGCTGCTGGTGGCCGCTGGTGGCCGCTGGTGTCTGCTGGTGTCTGCTGGTGGCTGCTGGTAGCCGCTGGTGGCCGCTGGTGGCTGCTGGTGTCTGCTGGTAGCCGCTGGTGGCTGCTGGTGGCTGCTGGTGTCTGCTGGTAGCCGCTGGTGTCTGCTGGTAGCCGCTGGTAGCCGCTGGTGTCTGCTGGTGGCCGCTGGTGTCCGCTGGTGTCTGCTGGTGTCTGCTGGTGGCCGCTGGTGTCTGCTGGTAGCCGCTGGTGTCTGCTGGTGTCTGCTGGTGTCTGCTGGTAGCTGCTGGTGGCCGCTGGTAGCTGCTGGTAGCCGCTGGTGGCTGCTGGTGGCTGCTGGTAGCCGCTGGTGTCTGCTGGTGGCCGCTGGTGTCTGCTGGTAGCCGCTGGTGGCTGCTGGTAGCCGCTGCTGGTAGCTGCTAGCTGCTGGTGGCTGCTGGTGGCTGCCGGTAGCTGCTGGTAGCCTCTGGTGTCTGCTGGTGTCTGCTGGTAGCTGCTAGCTCCTGGTTGCTGCCGGTAGCTGCTGGTAGCCTCTGGTGTCTGCTGGTGGCTGCTGGTAGCTGCTAGCTGCTGGTGGCTGCCGGTAGCTGCTGGTAGCCTCTGGTGTCTGCTGGTGTCTGCTGGTGTCTGCTGGTAGCTGCTAGCTGCTGGTGGCTGATGGTAGCTGCTAGCTGCTGGTGGCTGCCGGTAGCTGCTGGTAGCCTCTGGTGTCTGCTGGTAGCTGCTGGTGGCTGATGGTGGCTGCTGGTAGCTGTTAGCTGCTGGTGGCTGCCGGTAGCTGCTGGTAGGCTCTGGTGTCTGCTGGTGTCTGCTGGCTGCTGCTAGCTGCTGGTGGCTGATGGTAGCTGCTGGTGGCTGATGGTGGCTGCCGGTAGCTGCTGGTAGCCTCTGGTGTCTGCTGGTAGCTGGTAGCTGCTGGTGGCTGATGGTAGCTGTTAGCTGCTGGTGGCTGCCGGTAGCTGCTGGTAGGCTCTGGTGTCTGCTGGCTGCTGGTGGCTGATGGTAGCTGCTAGCTGCTGGTGGCTGCCGGTAGCTGCTGGTAGCCTCTGGTGTCTGCTGGTGTCTGCTGGCTGCTGCTAGCTGCTGGTGGCTGCCGGTAGCTGCTGGTAGCCTCTGGTGTCTGCTGGCTGCTGCTAGCTGCTGGTGGCTGCTGGTGGCTGCTGCTGGCTGCTGGTAGCTGGGCAGCAGGGTGTGAAGCCACCAGCAGCCTCCTCTTGGGAAAAGCGTGGCAGAGTGAATAATTCTACAACACGCCGCGTCTCGCTGTACAGATGGAGCCCTGCTTACACGCTTCTGGACACCACTGTATGTACGTCCCTGTCTTACAACACCAGCTTGATCCTCCCCTCCAGCCTTTCTACTCTTAATCCTCTTCTAAACTACACGACAGAACCAAACTATCACACGTGCACACGCCTCGGATTAGGACCCCTGTCGTGTCACAGATAGTGCAGGAACTCTGTACAAAGCACTTCTGCAGACCACTTCCTGTTAAACATGAACAAAACACTGATTTTCAGAGTTTGAATCATGTAGACAAGGTTTACTGAGAGAAACTCATCACCATCGAAAGGGACCTCTGAGGTACCCCCACCCTTATCAACAATACAGTGGCTGCAGGTGTCTCCACCCTTATAAACAATACAGTGACTGCAGGTGTCTCCACCCTTATAAACAATACAGTGACTGCAGGTGTCTCCACCCTTATAAACAATACAGTGGCTGCAGGTACCCCCACCCTTATCAACAATACAGTGGCTGCAGGTACCCCCACCCTTATCAACAATACAGTGACTGCAGGTGTCTCCACCCTTATAAACAATACAGTGACTGCAGGTACCCCCACCCTTAACAATACAGTGGCTGCAGGTACCCCCACCCTTATAAACAATACAGTGACTGCAGGTGTCTCCACCCTTATAAACAATACAGTGACTGCAGGTGTCTCCACCCTTATAAACAATACAGTGACTGCAGGTGTCTCCACTGTTAGGGTTTGCACCCGACCCCAAGAGCACAAACACAGAAGGCACAATATAGCGGGACCAACAGGCTAATTTATTGAAGAGAAAACTCAGGAAGTCCACTTTCACCAGGAAACGCGAAGTCCACCTTTAAGCCGGGAACCGTGGAGTCGCCCTTTTATCCGGGAACAGTGGAGTCGGCCCTTAATCCAGGCAGGAGGGGGGGGGGGGTAAACAGGAGGATACCAAAGGAGAACGGAAAATCACAGCAACGCTGGAGTGAAGAAATCCTCTTCGTAAACGGAAAGCAGCGCACAGGGGAAGGGGAGCAACGAGGAAGGTCCAACAGAGAAATCTCCAGGGAAGATCCAGGTAAGTAAACAAACTTCGATGAGCAGGACAAGCACAAGTACTCTCCCAGGGAACGGCACGAACTGGCAACAAGCTGAGAGTGACACAGCCAGATATAGGGAGGTGATTGCCAACAGGTGAGTGGAGGGGTAACGAGGAAACAGGCATCAGGTGGAGTTGGCAGAGCTCCGGGTACGCTTACACTGCAGAGCGGGTGTGGAGCGGGGAGACGTTGAGCCTTGGCCAAGGTTACACTGCAGAGCGGGTGTGGAGCGGCGAGACGTAACAGTACCCCCCCCCTCTACGGGAGCCACCTGGCGACTGACCTGGCGCCCCCGGGTGGGCACGGTAGAAGTCGGCGAGGAGAGAGGGATCCATAATGAGCTTCCGCGAAATCCAGCTGCGCTCCTCAGGTCCATAACCTGCCCAGTCCGCGAGATACTGGAACCCGCGGCCGCAGCGCCGGACTTTAAGCAGCCGGCGGACCTTCCATTGAGGATGACCATCTACAAATTCCGGAGGCGGAGGCTCAGGAACCGGGGGCATAAGAGGACTGCTGGAGACGGGCTTAACTCGAGAGACGTGGAAGACAGGATGAATGTGCATGGAGGAAGGCAGCTTCAGCCGAACAGCTGCCGGGCTCAGGACTTTCTGGACTTCAAAAGGACCAATGAAGCGGGGCGAGAGTTTCTTGTCGGTTGTCTGGAGGGGAACGTCCTTCGTGGACAGCCAGACCCTCTGTCCCTTCTTGTACTCCGGCGCAGGGGTACGTCGCCGGTCAGCCCCTCTGCGAGCGCGCTCCCCAGCCTTGAGCAGTGCTGTCCGGATGGTCCTCCAGACACGCTGACAGCGTCGCAAGTGGAGCTGTACGGAGGGAACGGCCACTTCATCCTGCTGTGGGTCGAACAGGGGAGGTTGATACCCCAGGGATGCCTCGAATGGAGAAAGTCCAGATGCAGAGCTGACCAGGGAATTGGTGGCGTACTCTACCCACGGTAGGTAGTCACTCCAGGTGGAGGGCTTGCTGTTACATACACAACGCAACGCTGTCTCCATGCTCTGGTTTGCCCTCTCGGTCTGACCATTTGTTTGGGGGTGGTAGCCCGAAGACAGACTTACTGTGGCTCCGATGCCTTTACAAAATGCACGCCACACTTGTGAGGTGAACTGAGGACCTCTATCGGAGACTACATCTGATGGCAGGCCATGAAGCCGGAAGACATGTTGCATCAAGAGGTCCGCGGTCTCAGCAGCCGAAGGAAGTTTGGGAAGGGCTATCAGATGGACGCCCTTGCTGAAACGGTCTATGACGGTGAGAACGACAGTGTTTCCCCGAGAAGGTGGTAGTCCTGAAACGAAATCCAAAGCCACGTGAGACCAGGGGCGGCTAGGAATAGGGAGTGGCTGCAACAGACCAGATGGCGCCTGGTGAGAGGCCTTGCTGCGGGCGCAAACAGCGCAGGCCGCTACAAAGCTCTTGACATCCTCCCGCATAGTTGGCCACCAGAAGCGCCGAGCGATGAACGACTGGGTACGACTAACTCCTGGGTGACAGGAGAAACGACTGCTATGACCCCACTGAAGAACTCGAGACCGAACAGCATCTGGGACGAAGAGGCGACGGGGTGGCACGTTACTCGGAGCGGGTTGAGCACGTTGGGCAGTGCGAACAGCCGACTCAAGACCAAAAGTGACCACACCGACCACTCTAGCCGCAGGGAGGATGGGTTCAGGCTCTTCAAACGCGCCTTCCTTCGGGTGTAGCCGAGACAGGATGTCAGCCTTTACGTTGCGTGTCCCAGGACGGTAAGTCAGAACATAGTTGAAACGACTAAGGAAGCCAGCCCACCGAGCCTGACGACTGTTGAGACGTTTGGCTGCCCTCAGGTGAGTCAAGTTCTTGTGGTCCGTCCAGATGAGAAACGGGTGCTCAGCGCCCTCGAGCCAGTGGCGCCATTCCTCCAGAGCAGCCACTACAGCCAGTAACTCCCGGTTTCCAACGTCATAATTCTGCTCGGCCGGCAGAAAAAGGCGCAAGGATGGAGTTTCTGGTCCTCAGCCGACCGCTGGGAGAGCACCCCCCCTACGCCTGAATCCGAGGCATCAACCTCTACCACGAATTGTCTCTTGGGGTCAGGATGGAGCAGCACTGGGGCCGAGGTGAACCTTGTCTTGAGGACTTGGAAAGCAGAGCTGGCAGCAGGAGACCAGATGAAGGGTTTGGCTGGGGAGGTCAACGCAGTAAGCGGTTCTGCCAGCTGGCTGTAGTTGCGAATGAATCTCCGGTAGAAATTTGCGAACCCTAGAAAACTCTGCAGCTCCTTACGGTTGGTAGGTTCCGGCCAGTCCACCACTGTCGGGACCTTGCGGGGATCTGCTCTGGTCCGTCCCTTCTCTACGATGAATCCCAAGTAATCCACAGAGGGGGAGTGAAACAGGCACTTCTCCGCCTTGACGTAGAGTTGGTTCTGGAGGAGGCGCTCCAGTACCCTGCGAACATGCTGGACGTGTTCCTCAAGAGACTGGGAGAAAATGAGGATGTCGTCCAGGTAAACGACGACAAACACATCCAACATGTCACGGAGTACGTCGTTCATAAACGCCTGAAACACTGCTGGTGCGTTTGTGAGTCCGAACGGCATCACCAAGTACTCATAGTGGCCTCGGGGTGTTTTGAAGGCGGTCTTCCACTCATCGCCTTCCCTGATTCGCACGAGGTGGTAAGCGCTCCTCAGGTCTAGCTTGGTGAAGATGGTCGCCTGTGAGAGAGGCTCAAAAGTCGAACTCATAAGTGGAAGCGGGTACTTGTTCTTAATGGTGATTGCGTTCAGTTGCCGGTAGTCAATACAAGGTCGAAGTCCCCCGTCCTTCCTCTTCACAAAAAAGAACCCTGCAGCAACAGAGGAAGACGAGGGCTTGATGAGACCTGCAGCAAGGGACTCGGTGATGTACTCATCCATGGTCGCCTTCTCAGGGAGTGACAAGTTGTAGAGGCGGCTACTGGGAAGAGTAGCCCCAGGACGGAGATCAATGGCGCAATCATACGGGCGGTGAGGCGGGAGTGACTTAGCACGGGTCTTGCTAAATACCTCACCAAGGTCATGATACACAGGGGGCACGGAGGAGAGATCAGGAGGCAGGGGAGTAGGCGAGCTCAAAGGCGTAGCACTAGGAGCTGCACGAAGGCATTGGGCATGGCAAGTAGAGCCCCATCCAAGGACTGTGCCTGGGGACCAAGAGATGTGGGGTTCATGGTGTCTGAGCCAGGGGCGTCCCAAGATAACTGGATTAAGCGGGGAACGTATGATGTAAAATTGCATTGTCTCTGTGTGGTTACCTGCAACGGTGAGAGTAACGGGGACGGTCCGCTGTGTGATACAGGCTAATCTCCGGTCATCCAAGGCAAACGCATCAATGGGGGTCCCAAGAGACTCAAGGGGAATGTCTGCCTGCGAGGCAAAGTCAAGGTCCATAAAACTATCATCTGCTCCGGAATCAATCAGGGCTCCAAGGGAAAGTCTCTGGCCCGCCCAGACTAAGGCAATAGGAACAAGATGGCCGCGAGATTCGGACCCACGGGAGAAGGAAAGGCGGCTTACTAGGATCTCCCTGGGTCCTGGTAAGCCTAATCTTTTGGCCGTGAGGGACAGTCGCGGTGTCGGTGCCCCTTAAGACCACAGTACAGGCAAAGACCTGCCTTGAATCGGCTCTCCCGTTCAGCAGGAGTAAGTCTAGCACGTCCTACCTCCATCCGCTCTTCTACATCCCCAGGTGGCGTTGTCGCGAAAGAGTCAGAGGAGGGATTGGCCGGGGAAACGGGAACAGCGGTTCGGTCTGACGCAGAGGTAGTTCTGGGATTGAAGGAAGTTCCACGCAAGGCCTTCTCACGCTCTCTCTTCCGGATACGTCCATCAATGCGGATAGCGAGAGCAATGAGGTCATCCAGAGATGAGGGTTCTTCTCGGGTAGCAAGTTGATCCTTCACCGCCTCGCTCAATCCTCTACGAAAAGTGGCACGCAGGGCCTGGTCATTCCATCCGCTCTCAGCGGCAGCCAGGCGGAAGTCGACGGAGTAATCTGTGACGCTGGCGCCGCCCTGCTGGATGTTATTCAGTCGTGAGTCAGAATCCCGACCGCTTACCGGATGGTGGAAAACCTTACGTAGCTCTGCGACAAAGTCTCTATAAGAGTTACAGTAGCTGGCCCCCATGGACCAAGAAGACGTAGCCCACTGCGCTGCTCGACCACTGAGCAGGTTGGTCACGTAAGCGATCTTAACAGCATCACTGGAGAACACGGTGGGCTGGTGTGTGAAAACAAGCTCACACTGCATAATGAAGGTAGAGCAAGTTTCAAAGTTACCGTCAAATGGGCGTGGACTGGTAATGATGGTTCCACGGGGTAAATAAACAGGAACCGGAGGATCTACTGGAGCGGCGGCCACAGGGGGCGCACTTGCTGGCGGTACAGGCTGGTTCAGCTGCTGGTTGGCAAGAGCTGCTGAAATGGTCTGCAGTTGTTGCATGATCTCTGCCTGCTGACTCGCCATCGCCGCCTGCTGGACAGCTAAAGCTTCCACAGAAGCTTGCAGGGGTTGAACTTGAGACTGGAGACCCTGCACAGCAACCGAAGCCTCTTGTAATTGCTGGGAATGGGCGTTGGTAATCTGAATTTGTTTTACTAGGGCTGCTTGCACCGGATTGGCTGTGGGTGTGCCGTCTGTGCTGGCTGGGGTCGTCATGGCCAGTTCGTACTGTTAGGGTTTGCACCCGACCCCAAGAGCACAAACAGAAGGCACAATATAGCGGGACCAACAGGCTAATTTATTGAAGAGAAAACTCAGGAAGTCCACTTTCACCAGGAAACGCGAAGTCCACCTTTAAGCCGGGAACCGTGGAGTCGCCCTTTAATCCGGGAACAGTGGAGTCGGCCCTTAATCCAGGCAGGAGGGGGGGGGGGGTAAACAGGAGGATACCAAAGGAGAACGGAAAATCACAGCAACGCTGGAGTGAAGAAATCCTCTTCGTAAACGGAAAGCAGCGCACAGGGGAAGGGGAGCAACGAGGAAGGTCCAACAGAGAAATCTCCAGGGAAGATCCAGGTAAGTAAGCAAACTTCGATGAGCAGGACAAGCACAAGTACTCTCCCAGGGAACGGCACGAACTGGCAACAAGCTGAGAGTGACACAGCCAGATATAGGGAGGTGATTGCCAACAGGTGAGTGGAGGGGTAACGAGGAAACAGGCATCAGGTGGAGTTGGCAGAGCTCCGGGTACGCTTACACTGCAGAGCGGGTGTGGAGCGGGGAGACGTTGAGCCTTGGCCAAGGTTACACTGCAGAGCGGGTGTGGAGCGGCGAGACGTAACATCCACCCTTATAAACAATAAAGTGATTGCAGGTGTCCCCACCCTTATAAACAATACAGTGACTGCAGGTGTCTCCACCCTTATAAACAATACAGTGGCTGCAGGTACCGCCACCCTTATCAACAATACAGTGGCTGCAGGTACCCCCACCCTTATAAACAATACAGTGACTGCAGGAGTCTCCACCCTTATAAACAATACAGTGACTGCAGGTGTCTCCACCCTTATAAACAATACAGTGACTGCAGGTGTCTCCACCCTTATAAACAATACAGTGACTGCAGGTGTCTCCACCCTTATAAACAATACAGTGACTGCAGGTGTCCCCACCCTTATAAACAATACAGTGACTGGAGGTGTCCCCACCCTTATAAACAAAACAGTGACTGGAGGTGTCTCCACCCTTATAAACAATACAGTGACTGCAGGTGTCTCCACCCTTATAAACAATACAGTGACTGCAGGTGTCCCCACCCTTATAAACAATACAGTGACTGCAGGTGTCTCCACCCTTATAAACAATACAGTGACTGCAGGTGTCTCCACCCTTATAAACAATACAGTGACTGCAGGTGTCCCCACCCTTATAAACAATACAGTGACTGCAGGTGTCCCCACCCTTATAAACAATACAGTGACTGCAGGTGTCTCCACCCTTATAAACAATACAGTGACTGCAGGTGTCTCCACCCTTATAAACAATTCAGCATATCAGCTCCCTCACGCCTCTGGGCGCACGCGCTACCGATGACCTCATGGTCTCACCATCCCACTTCTGACACCAATGCAGCGAATTCAGGGGGGCCAGTCCGGGACGCCGCATTGCACCGCGGGGGACAACGTTAACCAGTCGACTAAAGGGCCCGACTCGTTAGCCAAGGGCTAACGTGTCTACTTATTCTTGTACGTTACAATATTGTAGCGTTTTCGGGGGGCAACCACAGGAACCGCCGCAGCCGGGACGCGAACACGTATTTCCCGCGCCGCGGGAGACATCGCTAACCGCTCGAGTGAAGGGTGCGACTTGCCCATGCGCCTTACTCTACTGGGAGATACAGGTTCGCGTCCCGGCTGCGGCGGTTCCTGTGGTTGCCCCCCGAATTCACTACAGTATGTGTGTATATGTGTGTGTGTGTGTGTGTATATATATATATATATATATGTTTGTGTGTGTGTGTGTGTGTGTATATATATGTGTGTGTGTGTATATAGGACATATACTTCCCGTATGTGCCAGCATTCATGTCATTCCCATCCCACAATATGCAAAAGTATTAGTTATTAACAAAAAAATATTTTTTTTTGTTGCCACAACAACCCCCCCCCCCCCACGTCTTTGGTACTGACGGCGGCCCGCTGAGACGTGACTGTGGTGACGCAGAGTGGCACTCAAAACTTTTAAAGGATTAATGGTACAGTAGGTGGCGATAAAGCTCCGTCTGGTTGTAATTTGCCATTAATAAACAAGAAGAAGACGAAGAAGAAAACCAACTTTTCGAGGCAGCGGCGACGAGTCCTCCTGTGTTCCCCATCTCTCTCAGGTCTGTAACCTCCCCCACCCCCAGACAAAGTGTACTTACCCATTTTAAAAGATAAACATGTGGTTATGATGAACCCTGAGGGAGAAACGTGTATTTAATTAAGTAAATGTATTTTTGCTAACTCCTGTCAATGCTAGTCAATGAGCGGGAAGGCTAACTTTAGCTAGCAGAGACGTTGTGATAGTCACGCAGATACATTCTAAAGGTTATAACGTTAATACGGAACGACTTACATCACCCTTGTTGTTAATACTGTGTTTTATATAGCGTGTACATTCATTTCACAGTACTGTGTTTTATATAGCAGGTACATTCATTTCACAGTACTGTGTTTTCTATAGCACGTACATTCATTTCACAGTACTGTGTTTTATATAGCACGTACATTCATTTCACAGTACTGTGTTTTATATAGCAGGTACATTCATTTCACAGTACTGTGTTTTATATAGCAGGTACATTCATTTCACAGTACTGTGTTTTATATAGCACATACATTTATTTCACAGTACTGTGTTTTATATAGCACGTACATTCATTTCACAGTACTGTGTTTTATATAGCACATACATTTATTTCACAGTACTGTGTTTTATATAGCACGTACATTCATTTCACAGTACTGTGTTTTATATAGCACGTACATTCATTTCACAGTACTGTGTTTTATATAGCAGGTACATTCATTTCACAGTACTGTGTTTTATATAGCACGTACATTCATTTCACAGTACTGTGTTTTATATAGCACGTACATTCATTTCACAGTACTGTGTTTTATATAGCACGTACATTCATTTCACAGTACTGTGTTTTATATAGCACGTACATTCATTTCACAGTACTGTGTTTTATATAGCACGTACATTCATTTCACAGTACTGTGTTTTATATAGCACGTACATTCATTTCACAGTACTGTGTTTTATATAGCAGGTACATTCATTTCACAGTACTGTGTTTTATATAGCGTGTACATTCATTTCACAGTACTGTGTTTTATATAGTATTTATATTCATTTCACAGTACTGTGTTCATTTCACAGTACTGTGTTCGGTAGTTTGGTAACTTCATGATGTACAGATGTCTAGGCTTTTTGTCGTTTTTGTCTCAAATAGCTTAAAAATAGTTAATTTAGGTGCCGAAATTAAAATAATAATAATAATCTCCCAGGGGAGGCCTCATATGGCCATGAAACATGTTTTTCTTTGCTGAGATGTGTTGTAAAATGGCAGTTTAAAACCGTTTTTGTTTTTTTGTTGTTTTCCCGGGCAGCATGGCCCCGGACCCCCCTACAAGGTTTTGTCCCCCCCAGTATAAAACTCTCTCCTATGCCCTTGGGTGTGACCATTAACTAGAGTTTCAATGACCATGTGTATGCTGTTCACAGAGGGTTGGGGAATACTTGCAATCGCAGCATTGTAAGATGGGGACAGATGTACTCTTACCCCCCCCCCCCCGATTCAGGGATGGTCATTCTCTCTTCACATAGATGGCTTGGTTTTTAAGGGGCAGTAAAGAGTTTCTATCACTTAGCAAGAGCTGAGAGCAAACAGATCGAATGTCTGTTACTGTCAACCATGGCCACTGTGCAGACAGCCATGGGGACTCCTGGCTGCATGCTGAAACACACACGCAGGTTTAGAGGTTGATTATACATAGTTAATAAAGCTTCTTTTTCTCAACTGATGCACAAAGCACACCCTAACTGCCACACACTCCTTCACTGACAACACCTTAAATTTAAACCCTCTTTTATTTTTAGTTTTTGCCCCACGCTTATTATAATTGGTAGCTTTGCTGCTTCATCCACGACATGATTGAGCTCTCGAAGCCATTTCTAAAAGTGACACCTCAAACAATTGTCAAAGCCGATAACAAATAAAAAAGAAAACTGCTAGAAATCCTTAGTAGAATGGATCAAGAGCTTTCTCGGTATGCTGGAGGTTAGAGATGATGTTTAAAACAGTAGGTTGACCAATTTGAGTCGAGAGAATGGTTTCACTGACCCATCTGTCAATGAAATTTCAGAGTCATTGGGCCTCGTTCATCAATTGTTCATACGTACAAATTTGTTCACGGGATTTTTTTTAGCCCTGGAGATTGTCTCAGAGAGGAGTGTAGAACCTGGCAACCCCTGACACGTCTCCTGGATCACCACCTTGCTATGGTGGAGAAGCTTGCGTGTACTAATGATCCCAAGAGCTATGCTGTCTGGAGCTTGGCTCCTGGTCGGGTCACCCAAGGCGGACAGGTCAAGGGGGAGGTTCCAGATGAAGCGTGATCCAACAAAGACCTCAATGGCGGAACTGGTGGAAGATTTCTCCAGGTCACAATGCCAGTGAAGGTGGATTAAGGCTGCAACAGAGGGTGGTCCCCAATCGTCTTGGTTCTCCATGCCATTGGACTCTGGCTAACCCCTGCCAAGGACTGTGTTGTGGCTGCAGGCGCATCAGCCTCTCCATGTAAAAAGCTGTCACGCGCAGGTGTCCTTCCATTATGTGGCTCCAGGATCGGCCTCTACACCCACCAGAGGACCCAGAGGGAGGACGGTCATACTCGACCCTGAGTGACCACGGATGATGATGATGATGATGATGAACCCCTGAATTCAAACACCAGTTGGAACACTGATGTCTTTGCAAGAGGTAGAAAATAGATGTTAGGGGGAAGGAATTACACATAACCATCAGGCTTTGCTTCTGACTGCCAGACAGTCTTGAGAGCTAAAACAAAATTCCATCATGTGTAAGAACAATTTGTACGTACAAACAATTGATAAATGAGGCCCATTGTTGTTTTTGTTCCTTGAGTTAGGAGAAATCACAAAATAAATGCTCCTGTAAACTTTTATAGGTCCCAACCGGCAGATTTAAGAACGTCCACTTGAAAAGGACTCAAGACATGTCAAAAAGAGGAACATTCGTTGGCATAGGAATACTCTAAATCAAACAATGGAGAGACTGACACAAATGCAGCATTAGCATTAGCATTTCAGAGTATTTCACGGCTGCTTGCTTCCCAGTCACTCCGGTTGATGGGCCGAGTCATGGAAAAGTCTTTGAGGAGGGACTCGTTCGGTCCCACAAAGAGCGTTTTGTTCCCTCGGCAGGAATAAAAGGCCTGGGACTGTACTTAGTTAGACAAATTATATCAAAATGACACAAGGTCTTAGGCACTGAAATTGCAAACAGTGGATATCTGTGCATGCACGTGAAATCAAAGCCAAGTACCTATTATGTATTCATGGACTCCAGGCTAACATATCTAACAAGATTATTACTCTGACACACCATAACCCAGAGGACTTGGGCGATTTCGACTTGTCTAATTTGCATGCCAGTTTTTCTTAGAGTACATATTGCTGCCAGACCAGATAGTGCCCCTGTACCAGGCTGAAATATGGGCTGCATTGGGGTTTTAAGTGCCTAAATGCCATCGGTTTACTTCATTCATGTTTCAAACAAATTGTTTTGACTCTCATTACCTACTGTGGACAGAGATATTAATCATTTCTGAATTGAGATGGAGAATGTGGGTGTAAAGACGTTTTATTATTCTCAGTTGAGTTGATAGAGGGTATAAGATGACATTGGGAGAGGCTTCTATGACCAAAGCCAAGCCAGATTCATAAAATTTATTCTGGTTTCACTCAAAACAAACTCTGATAAAAAATACATTAATAACACTTGAACAACAGGCACATCATACACTCGCCAGTACAGATTCAGTCTTTATGTGGATGATGTCAATATCATGACAAGCATATGAAAAGGTGGATTAAACATTTGATTGGAGCACTTGATAAAGACAGAAAATGTCTGAATAAGAGCCTGGCCGCATTCATTTCGCTTTAAGAAAAGCTTGTCGTGTGTCTATAAGTGATAAAGGAGTGTTTCTGTTATGTTTGTTGTAGCACCACTAGGAGGCGTCATACAGTGCTGGAAGAGCGATGCGTGATGTCACATAGACTCAATGCTGAGACACTCCAGCGGTGTCACTCTTGAATACAGAAGAAACAAAACATGTAAAGCCCAGAGCAACTTCCACAGACCAGATGGAAGAAAGTGACTGGGAAGGCAGCCAGTATGGATCAGACTAATGCCCCTTTTCCACTACATGGTACCAGCTCAACTCAACTCGACTCAACTCGACTCGCTTCTGTGTCATTTTCCATTACTGTAACAGTACCCCCTCAGTGTAGCTGGTCGTCATAGTGACGCCTGGTTTCAATTTCAAAATGTACTTTTAAGATAACTCCGCTTCAACCGCTTCGGTATTTAAAAATGCCGGGTGATATCCCATGCACGCATTGATGACACAGTGACGCAAAATGACGCAGTGACGCGTTTCTCTGACCAATCAGAGGTCAGCATTGATTTTGCTACCTGCTCCAGTTTTTTGGAACCTCAACAAAGGTGATACCAGAAATGTGGTAACAGTTACGAAAATGCCGGTACTTTCCAGTAATGGAAAACGAAACAAGGGCGAGTCGAGTTGAGCCGGTACCATGTAGAGGAAAAGGGGCATAACAGTGTCCTTTAAAAAACACGACATAATGAGCTGCCATCCCAGTCCTCCCAGTCTTTATTTTAATATGTTTTCCCCCTTTTTCTCCCCAATTGTACTTGGCCAATTACCTTACTCTTCACATCCAGCTTCCCACCTGCAGACACAGACAATTGTGTCTGTAGAGACGCCCGACCAAGCCGGAGGTAACACAGGGATTCAAACCGCCGACCCCTGTGTTGATAGGCAACGGAATAGACCGCTATGCTACCCGGGCGCCCGAAGTGCTCCTGGTCTTACTGAGTGTGTGCTGAGCAGATGTGACGTCAGAGCATTTACACAAGACATGCAGGGGATTTCTCTGACACCTTCACATAGTTCACTTGGAATCCTCTGCGATGAGGACATCCTGATTAAAACTGACATTCAGAGATGGAGATCTTTTATTGATTTTGATTTTTTGATTTTGAGATATTGATACCCGTAGGGAAATTACGTTCTGCATTCAACCCACCCTAGCTGTGTAGCTAGGAGCAGTTGGCAGCCACCGTGCAGCACCCGGGGACCAACTCCAGTTCGTCTTGCCATACCTCAGTCAGGGGAACAGACAGCAGTATTAACCCTAACATGCATGTCTTTTTGATGGTGAAGGAAACCGGAGCATTCGGACAAAACCCACCGCAAACACCGGGAGAACATGCAAATTCCACATAGAGGATGACCTGGGATGATCCCTTAGGTTGGACAACCCCTGGGTTCGAACCCAGGACCTTCTTGCTGTGAGGCGGCAGCGCTAACCACTGCACCACCGTGCCACCCAATGCTCAATAATCCAGTTAAGAAAATCAAAGAAGGCTGAATCAGATAAGACGCTAAACTGCGATTGCAGTTTAGCGTCTTATCTGTTCTGGATAAGATGCTAAACTGCAACCGCAGGCTGTAGAGGGGTAGCAGCTTACCTCAGCAAGGGCCCTTTGGCTAAGGACGACGTCCCTACTGGTAGATCTGGTCCTCCTGCATGCCTGTATGGTACTTCCCATGGTGCCCAGTCCAGCCAACACATTGGGATAGGAGAAGGGAACTGATTTCAAATCCACCTGCTGCCTTGTGGTTGATGCCTCTTTAGGCAAAGGCTAGGAGAAGATAACCCTGAATTCAAATCCCCGGACACAGTCTACCCAGCTGTCAGTACCCGGAAAGGGTAAACCATGGCAGCTCCGCTCAGTCAACTCGGCAGCGGTTCTGTCAACCGGCAGCTCTGTTTGTCAACTCGGCAGCAGTTCTGGCAAAAACCAACAGGATTCTTCTGCGGCCGTCTCAGCTACGCTTTGCCACCGAACAACAGAAAATCTCCCCAAGGGGCGCTATAGAGCACAAAATAGTGTCGTCATCGAGGGTGCAGCCTCACATGTGCCCCTGACCAAGGCAATGGGAGGAAATGGCTGGAGTTGGTCCCCGGGTGCTGCACGGCGGCTGCCTACTGCTCCTGGCTACACAGCTAGGATGGTTTAAATGCAGAGAGTAAATTTCATTTGTATGTATGTACAAAATGATTAATAAAGAATATTCTATTCTGTTCTATTCTGTTCTATTCAGTTCATCTGGATTCGTATCCAGATGGACTGATTCAACCTTCTTTGACTTGGAGAAGTGTTGACACTCAGAGGGCACCAAAAGTAAGGTGCTGCGGG
Source organism: Lampris incognitus (assembly GCF_029633865.1). NCBI lineage: Eukaryota > Metazoa > Chordata > Actinopteri > Lampriformes > Lampridae > Lampris > Lampris incognitus. Next base: position 151,864,715 of record NC_079211.1, on the reverse strand, counting down.
CGTCCAGGTAGCCTAGCAGTCTATTTCGTTGCCTACCAACATGAGGATCGGCGACTCGAATCCCCGTGTTGCCTCCGGCTTGGTCGGGCGTCCCTACAGACACAAATGGCCGTGTCTGTCAGTGGGAAGCTAAATGTGGATATGTGTCCTGGTCGCTGCACTAGCACCTCTTCTGGTCGGTCGGGGCATCTGTTCAGGGGGGAGGGGGAACCGGGGAGAATTGTGTGAGCCTCCCATGTGCTATGTCTCCCTGGTGAAACTCCTCACTGTCAGGTGAAAAGAAGCGGCTGGTGACACCACATGTATTGGTGGAGGCATGTGGTAGTTTGCAGCCCTCCCCGGATCAGCAGAGGGAGTGGAGTAGCGACTGGGACGGCTCGGAAGAGTGGGGTAATTGGCCAAGTACACTACTACTACTACTACTACTTTTGGCTGCTCCCGTTAGGGGTCGCCACAGCGGATCATCCGTTTCCATTTCTTCCTGTCTTCTGCGTCTTCCTCTGTCACACCAGCCACCTGCATGTCTTCCCTCACCACATCCATAAACCTCCTCTTTGGCCTTCCTCTTCTCCTCTTCCCTGGCAGCTCCATATTCAGCATCCTTCTCCCAATATACCCAGCATCTCTCCTCCACACATGTCCAAACCATCTCAATCTTGTCTCTCTTGCTTTGTCTCCAAACCGTCCAACCTGAGCGGTCCCTCTAACATAATCGTTCCTAATCCTGTCCTTCTTCGTTACTCCCAGTGAAAATCTTAGCATCTTCAACTCTGCCACCTCCAGCTCCACCTCCTGTCTTTTCGTCAGTGCCACTGTCTCCAAACCATATAACATAGCTGGTCTCACAACCATCTTGTAAACTTTCCCTTTAACTCTTGCTGATACCCTTCTGTCGCAAATCACTCCTGACACACTTCTCCACCCACTCCAACCTGCCTGCACTCTGTTTTTCACCTCTCTACTGCTCTCCCCGTTACTTTGGACAGTTGACCCCAAGTATTTAAACTCAAATGCCTTTGTCACCTCCACTCCTGCATCCTGACCATTCCACTGTCCTCTCTCTCATTCACGCATAGGTATTCCGTCTTGCTCCTACTGACTTTCATTCCTCTTCTCTCCAGTGCATACCTCCACCTCTCCAGGCTCTCCTCAACCTGCACCCTACTCTCGCTACAGATCACAATGTCATCCGCGAACATCATCGTCCATGGAGATTCCTGCCTGATCTTGTCCGTCAACCTGTCCATCACCATTGCAAACAAGAAAGGGCTAAGAGCCGATCCTTGATGTAATCCCACCTCCACCTTGAACCCATCTGTCATTCCAACCGCACACCTCACCATTGTCACACTTCCCTCATACGTATCCTGCACCACTCCTACATACTTCTCTGCAACTCCTGACTTCCTCATACAATACCACACCTCCTCTCTCGGCACTCTGTCATAAGCTTTCTCTAAATCTACAAAGACACAATGCAACTCTTTCTGGCCTTCTCTATACTTCTCAATCAACATTCTCAAAGCAAACATCGCATCTGTGGTGCTCTTTCGTGGCATGAAACCATACTGCTGCTCGCTGATCATCACCTCTCCTCTTAACCTAGCTTCTATTACTCTTTCCCATATCTTCATGCTGTGGCTGATCAACTTTATACCTCTGTAGTTGTTACAGTTCTGCACATCGCCGTTGTTCTTGAAAATCGGTACCAGTATGCTTCTTCTCCACTCCTCAGGCATCCTCTCACTTTCCAGGATTGTGTTAAACAATCTAGTTAAAAACTCCACTGCCATCTCTCCTAAACACCTCCATGCCTCCACAGGTCATCTGGACCAACTGCCTTTCCACTCTTCATCCTCTTCATAGCTGCCCTCACTTCCTCCTTGCTAATCCGCTGAACCTCCTGATTCACTATCCCTATATCATCCAACCTTCTCTCTCTCATTTTCTTCATTCATCAGCCCCTCAAAGTACTCCTTCCACCTTCTCAGCACATTCTCCTTGCTTGTCAGCACATTTCCATCTCTATCCTTGATCACCCTAACCTGCTGCACATCCTTCCCAGCTCGGTCCCTCTGTCTAGCCAATCGGTACAAGTCCTTCTCTCCTTCCTTAGTGTCTAATCTGTCATACAACTCACCATACGCCTTTTCCTTTGCCTTTGCCACCTCTCTCTTTGCTTTACGCTGCATCTCCTTGTACTCCTGTCTACTTTCATCTCTCTTACTATCCCACTTCTTCTTTGCCAACCTTTTCCTCTGTATAATTTGATGTACTTCCTCATTCCACCACCAAGTCTCCTTGTCTTCCTTCCTCTGTCCTGATGACACACCAAGTACCTTCCTAGCTGTCTCCCTCACTGTTTCTGCAGTGGTTTTCCAGCCATCTGGCAACTCTTCACTACCACCCAGTGCCTGTCTTAACTCCTGCCTGAACTCCACACAACAGTCTTCCTTCTTCAACTTCCACCATTTGATCTTCGGCTCTGCCTTCACTCGCTTCCTCTTCTTGGTCTCTAAAGTCATCCTACAGACCACCATCCGATGCTGCCTAGCTACGTTCTCCCCTGTCACCACCTTGCAGTCTCCAATCCCTTTTAGATGGCGCCTTCTACATAAGATATAGTCCACCTGTGTGCACTTTCCTCCACTCTTGTACATCACCCTGTGCTCCTCCCTCTTCTTGAAATATGTATTCACCACAGCCATTTCCATCCTTTTCGCAAAATCGACCACCATCTGTCCTTCCACATTTCTCTTCTTGACTCCATACCTTCCCATCACCTCCTCATCACCTCTGTTCCCTTCACCAACATGTCCATTGAAGTCCGCTCCAATCACCACTCTCTCCTCCTTGGGTACCCTCTCCACCATGTCGTCCAACTCACTCCAGAATTCTTCTTTTTCATCCATCTCACACCCAACTTGCGGGGCATATGCGCTGATAACATTCAGCAATAAACCTTCAATTTCCAGCTTCATACTCATCACTCTGTCTGACACTCTCTTCACCTCCAGCACGCTCTTGACATACTCTTCCTTCAGAATTACCCCTACCCCATTACTCCTCCCATTCACACCATGGTAGAAGAGTTTGAACCCACCTCCAATACTCCTGGCCTTACTCCCCTTCCACCTGGTCTCTTGCACACACAGTATGCCTACCTTTCTTCTTTTCATCATGTCAGCCAGCTCTCTCCCTTTACCAGTCATAGTGCCAACATTCAAAGTTCTGACTCTCACCTCCACATGCCTACCCTTCCTCCTCTCTAGCTGCCTCTGGAGATGCTTTCCCCCTCTCCTTCTCCTTCGCCCAACAGTAGCATAGTTTCCACCGACACCCTGCTGGTTAACAGTACCGGTGGCAGTCGTTGGTAACCCGGGCCTTGACCGATCCGGTATGTAAGTCTTATTTATGATCCGCATATTTGATTTGGCAAAGATTTTACGCCGGATGCCCTTCCTGACGCAACCCTCCCCATTTGTCTGGGCTTGGGACCGGCACTAAGGATGCACTGGCTTGTGCATCCTCAGTGGCTGGGTTGGTAATTGGCCAAGTACAATTGGGGCGAAAAAGGGGCATAAAATCCACACAAAAAAAAAAAGAAAAAAAGTAAGGTGCCATCTTAGTTGTATGAGCTCTTTATTTTCATTCATTCACATAAACCATTAGTGTATACCATAGTCTGTCTTCCTAACTCTATTTTTATGAGTTTACTTCACCTTGAACCTTTGTTTCACAGGTGTTATCCTGCTTAAATTTGAGGTTTCTCCTTGCTGCCAGGCCAAGGAGTTGGTGCCGGCTGCTGCATTAGGTAATCAGCAGTTAAATTGCCACAGCTATTTTTACTGAGCTGTAGGAGTGTGCAGCTGCAGCCGTAACACCTTCATAACCACCAAACCCAAACCCAAACCCAAAGACCAAGACAGAAAACAGTGATTATGGTCCATCAGCTCTGTGACAGAGTCCAGTGCTTATGGGTTAAGACATAGCAGCTGTTGTATACTGTACATTTCATTAGTACAGTAAACTATAAAGGGCGGACAGATTCTTTCCCTTTTTTATTGACATTTAAAGCACATGACTGTGTTGCTCTGCTGACGGCCGTGTAACATTAATCTGAACAAATGCAGGAGAATCTGTAGAAATTCACGCTAGCTAATTACAGACTGTACTTTCCATTTGGCCCGGCTAATGACAGCCGGTGGATAAGACGGTGATCCCTGGGTCTCATCACAGGCCCTCCCACACGGGCCTGCAATAATGAAACGAGATAACGTTAATGAAAATCACACATTGGATCGCCGGGCCACATCATGTTGTTTTGTCTCAGTTTCTCCTCCGGCACATTTTGGTCTCTAAATGAGATTTGATTGTGCGCTACAATGACCTCTTTGTAAACTTGTTTCTCCCTTTTTGGAGTAATTTGTCTCGTTATTCTGTTTTAGCAACGTTAAAACTGATGTGATGAGGTCAGACATGATACGAAAGATTTAATATGGAAAGGTAAGGCAAGGTAAGATGAAACAGTTCATTTATCCTGCTAAGTTTTGCACAGTGGCAAAAACAAAACCTGACAGAATATTGATTAGCTGTGTGTGCCAATTCATAGAAACTAGAGAAATGATCAGAACCAGAAACGAAACATCATTTCCCCCAGCCCACAGCAGTGCAACACAAAGACAACAACACATCCAAAAACTACAAGAACACACATACCCACACTAACACACATACCCACACTAACACAAATATCCACACTAACACACATACCCACACTAACACACATACCCACACTAACACAAATATCCACACTAACACACATACCCACACTAACACACATATCCACACTAACACACATACCCACACTAACACACATACCCACACTAACACACATACCCACACTAACACACTTATCCAAACTAAAAATAAAAATCACCGTCCAGGAGAATGACCGCCAGCCAGGATGACTGCCGGAACTGCCGGTCTGCATGGTCTAGCAGTTAGCTTAGCCTGCCCCGCGTCCGTGTCTTGTCAGACCGCCCTCGGTGTTTCCTCTTCAGGTGCAGCTCTAGGCAGAGCCGTGGTGCTTGGGCCCACATGACGCAGCAGACCAGACTCCCTCAGCTGATCCAACACCAGCTCTCCCAGCCAGACACCTTCGACACACCTCGCGACACTCCTCACGACGACACTAAAAACAAGTCAAGGCTAGGCGAGGCCGATGCCAGTCCGCCCTCGGTGTTATCGGAACTGCCGGTCTACATGGCCTAGCAGTTAGCTTAGCCTGCCCCGCGTCTGCATCCTGTCAGACCGCCCTCGGTGGTTCCTGTTTGGGCACAGCTCCAGGCAGGGCTGTGGTCCCTGGGCCCACAAGACGCAGCAGACCAAGCTCTCCCAGCTGATCCAGCGCCAGCTCTCCCAGCAACAAACTTAGACTTAGACGTGGACAAAGACACTGCATGGACGGTACTGGGTGAGGCTGTTGCAAATGTGAATTTGCGCCGCCATCTTCCCACACCGGAAGCGGGCGGAAGCAGGAAATGATGCCAGATTAGATTGATAAAACTTGATCAGATACCAGACTAGATGCCAGATTTTCCATCCTGGGTCCTCAAGAGCAAAGCAAAGGGCCAACAGGACATTCAAAGCACTGGAAGGTTTGATTGAATTTGACCTTCTAGGCTGTATAAACCTGGAACATCAACAACAATATAGTGGTTCTCCCACCGCCCATTTAATTAATTTATGGTTTGTCCAGAATCTCCGGCTGCTCATGAAGTACTTTCAGCACACATAAATATTTCAAATGGCCTGTGAATTTTGCTTATTGGCTTTGCAAACAGGCTGACGCCTCATGTAAGCCATCAGCGGACGACAGTTTCAAACATCATTATGGTGGCCAGCAAAGAATTCAGCACGATGAGAAATGCTCCTGGGAAGGAGTAATGTGTTTTGTGCTAAACCGCAGAACACAATTGATTTTTTTAAGACGAGTGTTTCCTGATGGAAATGCTGCTAATTAAATAATCCCTGATTCATTTTGTACAAAGGATACAGGAAACAGCCTGCAAGCAATCAGCCTTAAACGCTCACTTGAGCTGTTGGAAATGAGACGAATCAAACAAGCTTCGAGTTTCTGCCATTTACATATGGAAAGAAAACAGACGTCCCATTAAGTGCTGCCTTTTAACATGTGTACGTGCCAAGTGCTGATTACCTCACCGCCGCTTCCCACTGGGAAGGTGCTGAAATAACAGATGCTACCACACCGGAGGAGGACATGGTCTCATTTTCTGTGTCAGGACAAGCTTGGTTCCTATTACTCAGCACCCGCCCCAACACCCAGGGCGAGAAAACACACACTCATCATCAGAAGTATCGCCAGCAATTCATCATAAATTGCTATTGCATTTTCTGGACAAGTGTTTCTCTTGCAGTATCACATATCTTTTTTCCAAAACGGTGCAGATTACTTTGGAATGAAACCTTTAAATGCCAGATTTCCTTGATAGATTCGCGGGGGGGGGGGGGGGTGTCAGAGACGGGACAGATGTGAGGAAGTAGGTTTGTATCTGATTTGATGCGGCTCTGTTCGTCCCACGGTGCTGTCATCGTATGCTGGACCCGGACACATCAGCTGACAGCCCCGGATGGCGGATGGGACCAGACGGGTCACGCCACATTCTGCAGAAACTCACTAATTTATTTCAGACGCTGCATGGAGAGAGAGAGGCAGAGACAGACAGACAGAGGGAGAGGAAGAGGGAGAGACCACCTATTGCTATTGTTGCTGTTGGATATCATAATCGTTGTTGTTGCTGTTATTACAATCATTGTTGTGTTGTGCTGTTGTTTTACGTGCTTTGGCAATATGTACAAAAACTCATGTCATGCCAATAAAGCACATATTGAATTGAATTGAATTGAGAGAGGAACAGACAGAGGGAGAGAGGAACAGAGAGAGGGAGAGACAGACAGACGGGGAGAGAGACAGACAGACAGAGTGAGAAGAAGAGGGAGAGACAGGAACAGAGAGAGGGAGAGACAGACAGATGGGGAGAGAGACAGACAGACAGAGGGAGAGAGGAACAGAGAGAGGGAGAGACAGACAGATGGGGAGAGAGACAGACAGACAGAGGGAGAGAGGAACAGAGAGAGGGAGAGACAGACAGACGGGGAGAGAGACAGACAGACAGAGTGAGAAGAAGAGGGAGAGACAGGAACAGAGAGGGAGAGACAGACAGACGGGGAGAGAGACAGACAGAGTGAGAAGAAGAGGGAGAGAGGAACAGAGAGAGGGAGAGACAGACAGATGGGGAGAGAGACAGACAGACAGAGGGAGAGGAAGAGGGAGAGAAGGTGTGTGAGAGCGTGAGAGGGAGAAAGGGAGAGGGGAGAGGTGTGTGTGCGGGAGAGCGATAGAGGGAGGGAGAGAGTGTGAGGGATAGAAGGAGGGAGAGAGAGGGTGTGTGTGTGAGAGAGAGATGGGGATAGGAGAGGAAGAGAGAAGAGAGGGTGTGTGTGTGTTTGTGAGAGAGAGAGGGATAGAAAGAGAGTGAGAAGAAGAGAGTGTGAGATGGGGATAGGAGAGAGAGGGTGTGTGAGAGAGCGATAGAGGGAGGGAGAGAGTGGAAGAGAGGGAGAGGGGGTTAGAAGGAGAGGGAGAGAGTGTGTGTGTGTGAGAGAGAGAGAGGGATAGAAGGAGAGAGAGGGAGGGATAGAAGGAGAGAGAGAGGGAGGGATAGAAGGAGAGAGAGAGGGAGGGATAGAAGGAGAGAGAGAGGGAGGGATAGAAGGAGAGAGAGAGGGAGGGATAGAAGGGGAGAGAGAGGGAGGGATAGAAGGGGAGAGAGAGCTTTCTGGATTAATGCTGCAGCAGAATCCGTCTGTGTCTGTAGTGGGTGTATATGTAGTCCAATTTAGACGTGTCAGAGGAGGAGGGGAATAACTGGCAGTTTGGAGTCATGACATCTGTTGGGGGGGGGGGTGAGGAAGTACTGTTGATGGTGACGGCTTAAAACCCAGTAATCCTGCCGGAGGTACAAGACCGCTGGATCTCATATGTCTGATGTGGCCTCTAAAGACCTGCAGGGGGTCAGAGGGACAGCAGCGCTCCACGGCACACCTACATAGGAGTACCGTCACTCTGGTGTTGTGCCGGCTGAGCTTTAGTACGTACAGCACAGATCGTCTCGTGATTTCACGTCACGTATCCACAACACCGTGACGGGGGGCGTCTTCCTCAAACTCTGAACTGACCACCGAGGGGCGCTGGGGTCTTGGATGACATCACAGTGTCTTTAATAAAACTTGAACAAACATGCACCGGCGTTGGGTTTTTCACAATACCGTATGTTTCCTCTTCAAAACAAAGGTTGCAGGGGCGTCCGGGTGGTGTAGCGCTCTATTCCGTTGCCTACTAATATGGGGATCGGCGGTTCGAATCCCTGTGTTACCTCCGGCTTGTTCGGGCATCCCTGCTGACACAGTTGGCCGTGTCTGCCGGTGTAAACCTGATGTGGGTATGTGTCCTGGTCGCTGCACTAGCGCCTCCTCTGGTCGGTTGGGGTGCCTGGCGCCTGTTCAGGGGGGAGGGGGAACTTGGGGGAATAGCGTGATCCTCCCACGCATTACGTCCCCCTGGTGAAACTCCTCAGTCACTGCGTTTACATGCACAGTTAAGTGGAGCTACGATTACAGCACGATTAAGCCGTGTAACTGGACTACTGTCGTTGTCCCAGTATACAAGAACCGGGGCAGAATCCATTTATTGATGGAAGTATGTCCGACCCCGGTACGGTAGGTGGCAGTATGCCCCCTTTCAGCTTGTTGCTATTGGACCTTCTTCTGGTTGACCTAATGCGTCACATACCATGTTTGGTTGTTTTTCTTTGCATTGTAGTAGCAGGCCTGTGTGAGGCGCTTCCACCGAACACGGATTTGCTCGGGGCTTCTTTTAAATTCTGCTTCGTCCAACTTTTCCGCCATTTTCTTAAGTAGTTCACCATTCCGCATTCTCCCTCCATCCATGTACTGCAGGACATTCAGCTCCTTCAGCTGACACAACGGGAAGTTTGTCACCTCGTCTGTCCAGAACGCTTGGTTCTTGCTCCAGCACTCGCCATGTTGATACTGTTGACACTACGCTGCTCCACTTCCGGGGGAAAGACCGCCGCGGGAATTATGGATCATGCGCAGAACGCCTAGGCCAGTTAGGGGCCGATAGCAGCGTATACATGCCAGAGTAAATCCATCCCCAACCACATCATCTAGGTGTGTTAGTCCCACTTCCAGAAATTGGATTTAGTACGACTTCAGCTGGACTAACACGTTTACATGTATTTTAAAAGTCCAGTTTTAGTCGGACTAACACAAGAAATCCACTTTTTCTAACATCATGTAAACGTACTGACTGTCAGGTGAAAAGAAGCGGCTGGTGACTCCACATGTATCGGGGGAGACAGGTGGTAGTCTGCAGCCCTCCCTGGATCAGCAGAGGGGTTGGAGGAGCAGAGACCGGGACGGCTCGGAAGAGTGGGGTAATTGGCCGGATACAATTGGGAAGTAAAAAAAAAATGGAGAAAAAAATTCCAAAAAAAAAAACGAAAAGCGAATGTTGTGGGCCACATTGTAAACCCAGACATGGAGCCTGGCCAGCGCTGCACTGTCAGGGAGCACCAGGCTCGTCACTGCCACATAATTTCTCTGTTACAGATTCAGACCCAGGACGACATACTCAGACGCATTTGAACCCATTTTCATGCAAGTGAAAATGGCCAAAATTCCCCTGCATGTTTAAAATGTCTCATAAATCTTCCATAAAACCCCTAATAAAATGTTCAGTTTCATAAAACGTACAGTTGCAGTCATTTACACCGCTCAGTGAAGTTTACATTTGGCTGCAGTATGAAACAACATGAAGACCAGCATCCAGGATGCCGGGGTGGCAGTGGCTCATAGGCAGGGCAGGTCTTCCGCTAACTGGAGGGTTGCCGGTTCGACCGTGGGCTCCTCCCTTCAAAAATATCGGTGTCCATGAGCAAGACCCAGAACTGCTGCCGATGAGCTGGTTTTTACCTTGTGTAGCCCAGTGGATAAAGTGAGCTATGAGCATTTAATGAATAAGTTAAAACAGAATAAGTTAAATGAATAATTAAGATTACAGTACATTCAGTAAATAAGCTACAGTTCATTTCATGGTTATGTACACGTTTATTTACAATGGTTACAAGTTATGATATGTACAAATTACAAGCTCTAATGTGAGTTCATTCATGAGCCTGGTTTATTTGATGTGTACAATATCATCGGCGGTCACTCGGGGTGGAGTATGACTGTCCTCCTTTGTGGTCCTTGTGGGTCTTCAGGTGGGCGAAGAGGCCAATCCCGGAGCCACATATTTTGGTGCAGTGTGGGCAGGGGTGGGCAGTGGTAGTCGTGGGATTGGTTTGGGCCTTTTTGGTGGAAACTCCCTCCTTTCTGAATTTGCGCTTGTCTTCTGCAGCACGTTGGAGATCATTATTATATAGTGCAGCTCCTTCCCGGACAAGTTTTCTCCAGGTGGCGGTGTTGGTTGCTGTGTCCTCCCAGGTCTTAGGGTCTATGTGGCATTTTTTGATGTTCGATTGGATGTTATCCTTATACCTTTTCTTTTGATCACCCGGGGCACGTTGTCCTGTGAGGAGCTGGGCGTATAGGACTTGTTTTGGAAGACGAGAGTCAGGCATACGGATGACATGGCCAGTCCATCTGAGCTGGTGTTGGGCAATGGTGGCAGTGATAGCGGGAATGTTAGCCTCCTCCAGGACACTGGTGTTGGTGCGTCTATCTTCCCAGGTGATCTTGAGGATTTTTCGGAGGCACCTCTGATGATGTGCCTCTAGTGCCTTCAGGTGCCTGCTGTATGTGGTCCAGGATTCTGATCCATACAGTAGGGTGGGCAACACTACCACTTTGTAGACCACAATTTTCGTTCTGGCCTGGAGGTCGCGGTTTTCAAAGACCCTTTCCTTAGTCTTGAGAAAACCCCACTGGCACAGCTGAGGCGGTGGTGTATTTCCTCATCAATATTAGCTTTGGAGGATAGGAGGCTTCCAAGGTATGTAAAGTGGTCCACATTTTCCAGTCTGGTTATGTCAACATAGATAGCTGGGGGTGGAGCAGGGTTATTTGTGTTGGGTGGTGGCTGGTAGAGGATCTGGGTCTTTTTTATGTTAAGGGCCAGGCCAAGCTGCTTGTATGCCTTGGCAAAAGCATCCAGAATGCACTGTAGGTCCTCTTCTGAATGGGCCACAAGGGCATTGTCATCGGCATACTGCAGCTCCATGATGGATATGGTGGTGGTTCTGCTTTTAGCCCTGAATCTGTTGATGTTCAGGAGTTGTCCGTCGGTTCTGTACATGATTCTGACTCCTTGTGGCAGGTGTTTACCCATAAGATGGAGGATAGCAGAAATGAAAATGGAGAACAGTTCATTTCATGGTTATGTACACGTTTATTTACAATGGTTATAAGTTATGATATGTACAACTTACAAACTCTAACGTGAGTTCATTCATGAGCCTGGTTTATTTGATGTGTACAATATACAGTATGTGTTGCTAGCTTGGTTGTTAGGCTTACAGCTTAACATGATGTTAAATGTCATTCATTCCTTTCTTTTCTTTCATTGGTACGTCTGTAATATTTAGCCAACCAAATCCTGTTGATTCAGGATTTGGACATAGTCGAAGGTGAGAGACCAAGGACCAGGAAAGCTCTCCGTTGGACGACTGCAGAGACCATTTCCTTCCCCTGGTGTGCCTGTGACTGCCCGGTGGTTTCTTCACGCCCTCACTCATTCTCCTTCGCTTGCAGCAGAGCGCTTGACCCCCCCCCCTTCATCTCTGCCTCTCTACGCCTCTCTTCGCCGCTCTTCGGCTCTCTTCGGCCCCCTCTTCCCCACTCCGTTTCCACGGATACGTGAGTACTGAAATTAAGCACGTGCTATTTTGTTTATGCTTGTGTCCAGAAACAAGCGAAGCTGCCAATTGACCTTTCGCAAAGTCCCGCCCCCCTTAGTTACTGTTGCTATGCCCATCAAGCATTTCAGAACTATCCAGGAAGTAGCCGGAAAATACCAAAACATGAAGGAAGAAATCAGCGCATTGTGTGGGTAAAAGTATCAGTAATAATACGTTAGCTGTATTAGCTATCAATAATAGCTAGTAGCAAGCTTAGCTTGGAGCAGACAGGTATTTGTGTTGATTCTGGATGGATTAAGCTGGCCGTGGGGTCTGCTATACTGCCAAATCTACTGCCCACATTGTGCTTCTTGCGTTCTGGGTTTCGGGAAGGGAAAGGAAATTACACCCCTCCAAACTTTTCACATATCTAGTATCCGATCTGCAGATCCCATAGGCACACCGTTTCAGCATTTTGCTGTGTGTTTGAAAGCTTGACGGACCATTGCTAAGGTAGGATTGGACAAGCACCGTTCTGGGGCGGTACTTTGCGAAAGGTCAATTACAGTTTTAAGGCCTCACCGCTCACAAGCAACGTCAGGCCTGCAACGGTAACGTTACACTCTAACGTTACACTTGGGGACTGCGCTACTTTGTGTGAGAGTGTGTGTGTGTGAGTGTGGGCCCACAGTTTTATTGGTATATGTACAATTTGTCTTTACATTGATTGAGTTGACAACAGAGTTTTATTGGAAATATTAATTATTATTGAATAGAATTGGAACAGGCTTAGAGCCATTTGTTTATACATATTGTGACATTGTCTATTATTATTATTATTATTATTGACTGTTGATAATTGCAAACTACAAATATTTTACATTAACATCTGGTTAATAAATACCTACCTTTTGGTATATTTGAATTTAAAGCAAATGTGTTGCGTCATAGACAGAATAGGCAATTCATAGTGGTATTAAAATATAAATACATTTAAAGGTTTAAAAGGAAGTCATATTCAAACTACTTCCACACAGTTAATAGAGGCACCGCCAATAGTTATAATCTAAGGTAAGAATTAAGAAACACTTGGTAACAATTTAAACAGTGTATTATTTCAGGTAATAGCGCCACTTATTTAAAGCAGAACCCAGGCCCCACCTACATGGTAGGGGTTACACTTGCATGGGTGAATGTGAGGCACTAGTCATCCATCCATCATCCAGGCCGCTTATCCTGCTCTCAGGGTCGCGGGGATGCTGGAGCCTATCCCAGCAGTCACTGGGCGGCAGGTGGGGAGACATCCTGAACAGGCCATCACAGGGCTGACACACACGCACACACACACACATTCACACCTAGGGACAATGTAGTACGGCCGATTCACCTGACCTACATGTCTTTGGACTGTGGGAGGAAACCGTAGCACCCAGAGGAAACCCACGCAGACATGGGGAGAACATGCAAACTCCACACACAGGACGACCCGGGATGACCCCCCAAGGTTGGACGACCCCGGGGCTTGAACCCAGGATCTGTGAGGCATTATTGCAAAGTGCTTTGAGCGGCTGTTGCAGCTAGAAAAGTGCTGTATAAAATGTAGTTTATTTACCATTAATTAATGTTAGAATCCCTCCAGCAGTCTTATGCATATGACTTATGCATAGCCTCCACTGTCTGGGTTTTATTTTAAATTCTGATTTTACTCATGGCCAAGAAAGAAATTAATATATTCATTCATATACAGTGCATCCGGAAAGTATTCACACCCCTTCACTTTCCCCACCTTTTGTTCTGTTACAGCCTTATTCCAAAATGGATTAAATTCCTTTTTTTCTCATCAATCTACACACAATACCCCATAATGACAAAGTGAAAAAGGTTTTGTAGAAATTCTTGCAAATTTATTAAAAATAAAAAACTGAAATATTGCATGTACATAAGTATTCACACCCTTTGCTATGACACTCAAAATTGAGCTCAGGTTCATCCTGTTTCCACTGATCATCCTTGAGATGTTTCTACATCTTGATTGGACTCCACCTGTAGTAAATTCAATGGATCGGACATGATTTGGAAAGGCACACACCTGTCTATATAAGGTCCCACTGTTGACAGTGCATGTCAGAGCAGAAACCAAGCCATGAAGTCAAAGGAATTGTCTGTGGACCTCCAAGACAGGATTGTATCGAGGCACAGATCTGGGGAAGGGGACAAAAAACATTTCTACAGCTTTGAAGGTCCCAAAGAGCACAGTGGTCTCCATCATTCATAAATGGAAGAAGTTTGGATCCACCAGGACTCTTCCTAGAGCTGGCCACCCAGCCAAACTGAGCAGTCGGGGGAGAAGGGCCTTGGTCAGCGAGGTGACCAAGAACCCGATGGTCACTCTGACAGAGCTCCAGCGTTCCTCTGTGGAGATGGGAGAACCTTCCAGAAAGACAACCATCTCTGCAGCACTCCACCAATCAGGCCTTTATGGTAGAGTGGCCAGACGGAAGCCTCTGCTCAGTAAAAGGCACATGACAGCCCGCTTGGAGTTTGCCAGAAAGCACCTAAAGGACTCTCGGACCATGAGAAACAAGATTCTCTGGTCTGATGAAACCAAGATTGAACTCTTTGGCCTGAATGCCAAACGTCACGTCTGGAGGAAACCAAACACCTCTCATCACCTTGCTAATACCATCCCTACAGTGAAGCATGGTGGTGGCAGCATCGTGCTGTGGGGATTTTTTTCAGCAGCAGGAACTGGGAGACTAGTCAGGATCGAGGGAAAGATGAATGGAGCAAAGTACAGAGAGATCCTTGATGAAAACCTGCTCCAGAGCGCTCAGGACCTCAGACTGGGGCGAAGGTTTACCTTTCAACACGACAACGACCCTAAGCACACAGCCAAGACAACGAAGGAGCGGCTTCGGGACAAGTCTGTGAATGTCCTTGAGTGGCCCAGCCAGAGCCCAGACTTGAACCCCATTGAACATCTCTAGAAAGACCTGAAAATAGCCGTGCAGCGACGCTCCCCATCTAACCTATCCAAAAGAGTTGAATCAAGTGCAACTGGACTGGGTATATATCTGTGAAGACGTTTCGCCTCTCATCCAAGAGGCTTCCTCAGTTCGTGCCTTTCTGACTAGACGAAGCTATAATACCCCATACCAACTATAGGTGTGCCAAGCTTGTAGCTTCATACCCAAGAAGACTTGAGGCTGTAATCGCTGCCAAGGGTGTCTCAACCAAGTACTGAGTAAAGGGTATGAATACTTATGTACATGCAATATTTCAGTTTTTTATTTTTAATAAATTTGCAAACATTTCTACAAAACCTTTTTTGCTTTGTCATTATGGGGTATTGTGTGTAGATTGATGAGGGAAAAAAAGGAATTTAATCCATTTTGGAATGAGGCTGTAACATAACAAAATGTGGGGAAAGTGAAGGGGTGGGAATATTTTCCGGATGCACTGTGTGTATATATATATTCATATTAAAGACTGACTTGATATATTTACATTGTGTATATCTGTACATGCCCTGTGATGGCCTGGCGGCCTGTCCAGTATGTCTCCCCGCCTGCGGCCCAATGACTGCTGGGATAGGCTCCAGCATCCATACCTGCAACCCTGGTCTAGTCAGAAAGGCACGAACTGAGGAAGCCTCTTGGATGAGAGGCGAAACGTCTTCACGGATATATACCAAGTCCAGTTACACTCGATTCAATTCCTTTGGATAAGCAGTTCAGATAATAGATGGACATATATATATAAAATCCAGTGAGACGAGTAAATTCTTTATGAGACAGGACAAGTCTGTTTCATGCCATAAGCGATCATCAGCATATTATGGCATGAAACAGGCTTGTACTGTCTCATAAAGAATTTACGTCTCTCACTGGATTATTTTGCTCCTTATCTTCCCTACCATTGAGTGTTTATTTTAACAGTTTTATATATATATATATATACAGTTAAGGTCAAAATTATTAGCCCCCTTTATGAAATCAAACAAAACCCTTAACTTTTCCATGGAAATGACCATAACAAAAAATGTTTATCGTTTAATTGCTTCCAAAAGAACAAAGACAAAATCTCCACTAAGCTTGATTAAGATATTTTACTGATGCGCTGAATTGAAACAAGAAAAAACAAAAATGACAAGGCCAAAATTATTAGCCCTCTGACAATTAATAGTCAATAGTGTAACCTTTCTGACTCACAACTGACAACACCCTCTTATGGTGGTTCCTAACTAGGTTGGCACATGTCTCTTGAGGGATCTCAGCCCATTCTTCCGTGGCAAGTTGTTCAGCTCATCCAAATTGTGTGGTTTTCCAGCATGGACATTAACCTTGAGCTCCTGCCACAGATTCTCAATAGGATTAAGATCTGGGCTCTGAGAGGGCCACTCCAGGACCTTGATTTTGATGTCTTTCAAAAAGTTTTGGACCAACTTGGATGTATGCTTCGGGTCATGTTTTGCTTGAAGACCCAACAGTGACCTCAAGCTAGACTGGCAGCAGATTTCTTTACATTATCCTTCAAAATGTCAACATAATCTTTCTTCATGACCCCATGCACCTGAACAAGGTTCCCTGTGCCTGAAGCAGCAAAACAGCCCCACAGCATTATGCTCCCACCACCATGTTTAACTGTGGCAACTGTGTTTTTAGGGTTGAAGGCCTCTCCCTTCCTTCGCCAAACAAAAGCAACATCCATGTGCCCAAACAGCTCAAGTTTAGTCTCATCAGACCAAAGGACAGACTTCCAAACCTCATGCCCATGTTTCAGATGTTCACGAGCAAACTTCAGTCTGGCTTTGACGTGCCGCTGTGTAAGCAATGGAGTTTTTCTTGGACGATGACCTCGAAGCCCACCACGATGAAGAGCCCTCACAACAGTCTTCCCTGAAACATCAAGTCCAGAAGAGGACAGTTCAGCAACAATCATCTTGGCAGAGATCCGGGGATTGTTGTTGACATCTCTTGACTATTTTACTCTCCAAAGTTTTTGAAATCTTGCACTTTGGACCAGGCCCAGGTTTGTTTCTAACACAATTTGTCTCCTTGTGCTTTGCGATGATGCAACACACAGCTGTTCTAGACACTGTGACACGCTTGGAAATTGCAGTATAGCCTTCCCCCTTAAGATGAGCATCCACTATCTTGTTTCTGAGTTCCAGACTGGTTTCTTCACTTTTTGGCATGATGAAATTACTTCTTACCAAGAATTTAAGAGTAGTCCCTCTTAATCAAGTGTTCAAGTGCCACTAGCCCTGTTCATTGGAGCCCCTTAAGTAAAGCTCAATGCTGATTGATTGCTCAGGTGTGTTTTGAAAGAAAAAAAATTACATGGGGGGTTAATAATTTTGACCACCTCAATTTTCACTACATGTGGTGTAAAGCAAACCTGAAGATTTATTTACATTCCAAAATGGACCATATAGGGGCCTTAACATTGATGAATGTTTTACTGTGTAACATTTTATGAATGATGCAAACATTGGGCAGAATTTTAGGGAAATGTTCCATAGTTCCTTGGGGGCTAATAATTTTGACCTTAACTGTGTGTGTGTGTGTGTGTGTGTGTGTGTGTGTGTGTGTGTGTGTGTGTGTGTGTGTGTGTGTGTGTGTGTGTGTGTGTGTATACACACACACACACACATACACACACATATATACATATACATATATACACACACACATGCACACACATATATACACACACACACACACACACACACACACACACACACACATACATACATATACATACATATCAAGAAGGTCCTGGGTTCGAGCCCTGAGGTTGTCCAACCTTGTGGGTCGTCCCGGGTCGTCCTCTGTGTGGCGTTTGCATGTCCTTGGGAGCAGGACAAGCGGTTGGGATAATGGATGGATGGATATTTCTCATTATACCACTTCTCTGTTTCTTCAGTAGCAGATGCTTTAACACTGTGATACTCAATTGGCTGTCTTCTTACCACGTACGATTCTGTCGGACGGCTGCACCGCATGTTGCTGGAGTCAACCAGGTTCAGCTCAGCCTCCGTCCTGCTGGGCTCACGTCAACTATCTCAGCCACTGGGCCTGGTTTTCGTGCCAAATCATCTTCCTTTTATGAAACATGGCTATGTCTTGCAGTCAGATAGCAGTTTTGTGTGAGTAACAGTGGTGAATTGATCTGAAAAAGAAGTGGTCAATTAACTTGCGGTCCAGTTAAGGAGGTCATAAAGTATCAATGCATATAATGGTGCATGGTAACCGTGCCAAACCACACACTTGGGGTTGTAGAAGGACACCGGGCAGTATCAGCATGAGGCACCGTCATTGTTTTTATCTAATTATTATTTGGCATAATCATGAAACTGTTCACGTTGTTTTTCATTCTTTTTTTTCTTCCTTGATTTTCTCCCTTCTTCTCCCCAATTGTACCCGTCCAGTTACCCCACTCTTCCGAGCCGTCCCGGTCTCTGCTCCACCCCCTCTGCCGATCCGGGGAGGGCTGCAGACTACCACATGTCTCCTCCAAAACATGTGGAGTCACCAGCCGCTTCTTTTCACCTGACAGTGAGGAGTTTCACCAGGGGGACGTAGCATGTGGGAGGATCACGCTATTCCCCCCAGTTCCCCCTCCCCCCAAACGCGCCCCGACTGACCAGAGGAGGCGCTAGTGCAGCGACCAGGAGACATACCCACATCGGGCTTCCCACTTGCAGACACGGCCAATTGTGTCTGTAGGGATGCCTGACCAAGCCGGAGGCAACACGGGGATTCGAACCGGCGATCCCCGTGTTGGTAGGCAATGGAATAGACCGCTATAGTACCCTGACACCCCGTTTTTCATTCTTTTGACAGAGTCTGAATCATTCCCATCATCTTTCGGGGGGGGGGGTGTATGAAACGTGCTGGCATGTAAAAAGTCATGATGTCAATCTGAGCATCAAGTGTGGAGTTTGGTTGAAGGTTATGACCTTAAAAGAAACTCCACACGTGAGGTCATATCTGGAATTTACCTCCATCTGCTTCTTGGTTACACGTTTGTGAAAAATTATCTGGCATCTAACCTTTGTAGGCCATTCAAAATGAAAGGTCATGGTAACAGATGGAAGCATTAATAGGACTTTCTGTCTGCCAGTAATAATAATTAAGTGGCTATGTGCAGCTCTTAATGAGTTATAGTGCTCTGTAAGCCCATTACCTCACATTTGACCTTTCAAGGTTGCTAAAGGTCATTAATCATGGTGCCAAATTTAAACCCAATATACAACTTCCTGTCTGTCAATATATTGAATAAGTGGCAATTTGCTGTCGTTTTTAAGTAATACTGGAATATATGTAATTTACTGTTTACCTTGTGGGGCGGCATGGCTCAGGAGGTAGAGCGAGTTGTTTAGTAATCAGAAGGTCGTAGGTTCAATCCCTGGCTCCTGCAGCGAGCGTGTCAAAGTGTCCTTGAACAAGACATTCAACCCTTAACTGCTCCTGATGAGCAGGTTGATGCTTTGCATGGCAGCCTCCGCCGTCAGTGTGTGGATGTGTATGAATAGGTTGATGTGAGGCGTACATTGTAAAGCACT
Source organism: Lampris incognitus (assembly GCF_029633865.1). Lineage (NCBI taxonomy): Eukaryota > Metazoa > Chordata > Actinopteri > Lampriformes > Lampridae > Lampris > Lampris incognitus. The sequence goes on along the minus strand of NC_079211.1, from coordinate 151,845,200 downwards.
GTGAGTGGTCGGTAAACTAGAAACGTGCTATATAGATGCAGTCCATTTACCATTTACCTTGACCTCCTAAACATCAGATTCAATTCAATTCAATTGATTGTCATTAAAAACCATGTGCAGGCACATGTTAAAAATGAAATAAGGGCTGCAGCTTCGCCAAACAGTGCAAGACAGACATAGACAAACACAGCAGACACAGTATAAGATATACACAAACACAGCAAACACAGAGTAACATATACACAAACACAGCAAACACAGTATAAGATATACACAAACACAGCAAACACAGTATAAGATATACACAAACACAGCAAACACAGTATAAGATATACACAAACACAGCAAACACAGTATAAGATATACACAAACACAGCAGACACAGTATAAGATATACACAAACACAGCAAACACAGTGTAACATATACACAAACACAGCAAACACAGTATAAGATATACACAAACACAGCAAACACAGTGTAACATATACACAAACACAGCAAACACAGTGTAACATATACACAAACACAGCAGACACAGTGTAACATATATACACAAACACAGCAAACACAGTGTAACATATACACAAACACAGTATAAGATATACACAAACACAGCAAACACAGTGTAACATATACACAAACACAACAAACACAGTATAAGATATACACAAACACAGCAAACGCAGTGTAACATATACACAAACACAGCAAACAGTGTAACATATACACAAACACAGCAAACACAGTATAACATATACACAAACACAGCAAACACAGTATAAGATATACACAAACACAGCAAACACAGTCTAACATATACACAAACACAGCAAACACAGTCTAACATATACACAAACACAGCAAACACAGTGTAAGATATACACAAACACAGCAGACACAGTATAAGATGTACACAAACACAGCAAACACAGTATAAGATATACACAAACACAGCAAACACAGTGTACCATATACACAAACACAGCAAACACAGTGTAACATATACACAAACACAGCAAACACAGTGTAACATATACACAAACACAGCAGACACAGTATAAGATATACATAAACACAGCAAACACAGTATAAGATATACACAAACACAGCAAACACAGTGTAACATATACACAAACACAGTGTAACATATACACAAACACAGCAAACACAGTATAAGATATACACAAACACAGCAAACACAGTATAAGATATACACAAACACAGCAAACACAGTGTAACATATACACAAACACAGCAAACACGGTATAAGATATACACAAACACAGCAAACACAGTATAAGATATACACAAACACAGCAAACACAGTATAAGATATACACAAACACAGCAAACACAGTGTAACATATACACAAACACAGTGTAACATATACACAAACACAGCAAACACAGTATAAGATATACACAAACACAGCAAACACAGTGTAACATATACACAAACACAGCAAACACAGTGTAACATATACACAAACACAGTATAAGATATACACAAACACAGCAAACACAGTGTAACATATACACAAACACAACAAACACAGTATAAGATATACACAAACACAGCAAACGCAGTGTAACATATACACAAACACAGCAAACAGTGTAACATATACACAAACACAGCAAACACAGTATAAGATATACACAAACACAGCAAACAAAGTGTAACATATACACAAACACAGCAAACACAGTATAAGATATACACAAACACAGCAAACACAGTATAAGATATACACAAACACAGCAAACACTGTATAAGATATACACAAACACAGTATAAGATATACACAAACACAGTGTAACATATACACAAACACAGCAAACACAGTATAAGATATACACAAACACAGCAAACGCAGTATAAGATATACACAAACACAGCAAACACTGTATAACACATACACAAACACAGCAAACACAGTGTAACATATACACAAACACAGCAAACACAGTGTAACATATACACAAACACAGCAAACACAGTATAAGATATACACAAACACAGCAAACACAGTATAAGATATACACAAACACAGCAAACACAGTATAAGATATACACAAACACAGCAAACGCAGTATAAGATATACACAAACACAGCAAACACTGTATAAGATATACACAAACACAGCAAACGAGATACACAAACACAGCAAACACAGTATAAAATATACACAAACACAGCAAACACAGTATAAGATATACACAAACACAGCAAACACAGTATAAGATATACACAAACACAGCAAACACGGTATAAGATATACACAAACACAGCAAACGCGGTATAAGATATACACAAACACAGGAAACACTGTGTAACATATACACAAACACAGCAAACACTGTATAAGATATACACAAACACAGCAAACACAGTATAAGATATACACAAACACAGCAAACACTGTATAAGATATACACAAACACAGCAAACACAGTATAAGATATACACAGATGAAGACCAAAAGCTAAAAATAAGTTAAAAAAAAAAGCACAAGTACAAAATATTTAAAAATATCTACAGACATTCAGTGGGTGGCCAGGTTCAGTCAGCGGGTGGCCAGGTTCAGTCAGTGGGTAGCCAGGTTCAGGTGGGCAACAGCTTGTGGAAAGAAGCTGTTTTTGAACCTGGTAGTGCGGGCTCTGAGGCTCCTGTAGCGCCCCCCAGAGTGCAGGGGGGAGAACAGTCCATGGTTGGGGTGGGTGGGATCTCTGCTGATGCTCAGACCCCTTCGAAGGCAGCGTTTGTGATAAATGTCTTGTATGGCTGGGAGCTGGGTACCGGTGATATGCTGGGCCGCCTTGACGACCCGCTGCAGAGCTTTCTGGTCTACTGAGGTGCAGTTGCCGTACCACACTGAGATGCAGCTGGTCAGGATGCTCTCTATGGTGCAGTGGTAGAAGTTGGTGAGGATTTAGGGGGATAGACGAGTGCTCCTCAGCCTCCTCAGGAAATGTAGGTGTTGTTGGGCCTTTTTCACAAGGGCCTGGGTGTTTTGCGATCCTATATATCTACTACTACTACTACTTTCGGCTGCTCCAATTAGGGGGTGTACAGCGCATCATCCATTTCCATTTCTTCCTTTCTTCTGCATTTTCCTCTGTTATGCCAGCCACGTGCATGTCGTCTCTCACCACATCCATAAACCTCCTCTTTGACCTTTTTCTTCTCCTCTTCCCCAGCGGCTCCATATTCAGCATCCTTCTCCCAATATACCCAGCATCTCTCCTCCACACATGTCCAAACTATCTCAATCTTGCCTCTCTTGCTTTGTCTCCAAACCGTCCAACCTGAGCGGTCCCTCTAATATAATCATACCTAATCCTGTCCTTCTTCATCACTCCCAATGAAAATTTTAGCATCTTCAACTCTGCCACCTCCAGCTCCACCTCCTCTCTTTTCATCAGTGCCACTGTCTCCAAACCATATAACATAGCTGGTCTCACTACCATCTTGTAAACCTTCCCTTTAACTCTTGCTGGTACCCGTCTGTCACAGATCACTCCTGACTCTCTTCTCCACCCACTCCACTCTGCCTGCACTCTCTTCTTCACCTCTCTTCTGCACTTCCCGTTACTTTGGACAGTTGACCCCAAGCATTTAAATTCGTACGCCTTCGTCACCTCTACTCCTTGCCTCCTCGCCATTCCACTGTCCTCCCTCTCATTAATGCATAGGTATTCCATCTTGCTCCTACTGACTTTCATTCCTCTTCTCTCCAGTGCATACCTCCACCTCTCCAGGCTCTCCTCAACCTGCACCCTACTCTCACTACAGGTCACAGTGTCATCCGCAAACATCATCGTCCACGGAGACTCCTGCCTGATCTCATCTGTCAACCTGTCCATCAGCATTGCAAACAAGAAAGGGCTCAGAGCCGATCCTTGATGTAATCCCACCTCCACCTTGAACCCATCTGTCATTCCAACCACACACCTCATCATTGTCACACTTCCCTCATACATATCCTGCACCACTCCTACATACTTCTCTGCAACTCCCGACTTCCTCATACAATACCACACCTCCTCTCTCGGTACCCTGTCGTATGCTTTCTCTAAACCCACAAAGACACAATGTAACTCCTTCTGACCTTCTCTATACTTCTCCATCAACATTCTCAAAGCAAACATCACATCTGTGGTGCTCTTTCATGGCATGAAACCATACTGCTGCTGATCATCACCTCTCCTCCTCTTAACCTAGCTTCTATTACTCTTTCCCATATCTTCATGCTGTGGCTGATCAACTTTATACCTCTGTAGTTGTTACAGCTCTGCACATCGCCCTTGTTCTTGAAGATCGGTACCAGTATGCTTCTTCTCCTCTCCTCAGGCATCCTCTCACTTTCCAAGATTGTGTTAAACAAACTAGTTAAAACTCCACTGCCATCTCTCCTAAACATCTCCATGCCTCCACAGGTATGTCATCAGGACCAACTGCCTTTCCACTCTTCATCCTCTTCATAGCTGCCCTCACTTCCTCCTTGCTGATCCACTGCACTTCCTGATTCACTATCCCTACATCATCCAACCTTCTCTCTCTCATTTTCTTCATTCATCGGCCCCTCAAAGTACTCCTTCCACCTTCTCAGTGCACTCTCCTCGCTTGTCAGCACATTTCCAACTCTATCCTTGATCACTCTAACCTGCTGCACATCCTTCCCAGCTCGGTTCTTTTGTTTAGCCAATCGGTACAAGTCCTTCTCTCCTTCCTTAATAATAATAATAACAATAATAATAATAATACTTTTTATTTGTGGGCGCCTCAAGGACACCTTACAGCACACAGTAAAAAAAAAAACAAGCAGCACTGTATCAGACAGCATAAAATCAAAACAAAGCAGGGTAGACAATAAAAAGTTAATATAACATATAAGTATGAAATCATCACCTGCACAAAACTCAATGAAGCATGTATCAGACTAAATATGCCAGTTTGAAAAGGTGCATTTTGAGATGGGATTTGAAAGTTGAAAGAGAGCCAATGCTGCGAATTTCTTGTGGGAGAGAGTTCCATAGGCGGGGGCCAGAATGACTGAAGGCTCTAGTTCCCATGGTAGTCAAGCGGGCCAATGGTGTAGTGAGTTGGCGAGTAGAAGAGGATCTGAGAGTGCGGGAGGGCATGTGGATATGAAGGAGTTCGGAAAGATATGAAGGAGCTAGGTTATTAAGGGTCTTAAAGTTGAGGAGCAGGATCTTGAAGTCAATACGGTATTTAACAGGGAGCCAATGGAGTTGCTGGAGAACAGGAGTGATATGATCTATGGAAGGAGTTCTGGTAATGATACGGGCAGCTGAATTCTGGACCAGTTGAAGTTTATGAAGACACTTGAGGGGAAGACCAAAGAGGATAGAATTACAGTCGTCAATACAGGATGTAACCAGTGTGTGTGTGAGTATGGCGGTGCTCTTAGGTGTAAGTAATGGCCGAAGATGATTAATATTGCATAGGTGGAAGTATGCAGACCCAGTACCATTGTTGATGTGAGCTTCAAAAGATAATGTACTGTTCAGGATGACACCCAGACTCTTAACCTGAGGCGATGGAGGAACTATAGAATTGTCAATAGTTAGAGAAAACCTATCAAGTCTGGCCAAAGTAGATTCAGTGCCTACTAGGAGGACCTCAGTTTTATCACTATTAAGTTTGAGGAAGTGGTATGAAAACCAGGATTTAATTTCTAGTAAGCAGTCAGAAAGAGAAGTGGGCGGAAGAGTGGCGGTAGGCTTGGTGGATAGATAAAGCTGGGTGTCATTGAATGCCAGATTTCCTGAAAATGCAGCCAAGAGGTAGTAGGTAAATAATAAATAGGAGGGGTCCCAATACAGAGCCCTGGGGAACACCGGTAGTAACAGGGAAGGAGTGAGATCTCAAATTTTTAAGTTGGACAAACTGAGTGCAGCCAGAGAGATATGATCTAAACCAGTCAAGGGGGGTTCCAGTTATTCCAATGGAAGCTAATCTTTCTAGGAGGATGTTATGTGAGATGGTATCAAAGGCTAAACTCAGGTCAAGGGGGACAAGTATGGTTAAGAGCCCAGAGTCAGCTGCCATCAACAGATCATTTGTGATTTTCAACAAGGCTGTCTCTGTACTGTGCATGGAGCGAAAACCAGACTGGAATTGTTCAAACAGATTGTTGTTAGTCAAGTGAGCATGTACCTGAGGTGCGACTGTTCTTTCAAGTGTTTTAGAAAGAAATGGTAAATTTGAGATTGGGCGAAAATTATTCAAATTGTTGGGGTCTGCACCAGGTTTCTTGAGTATTGGAGTTATTGGAGCTGTTTTGAGAGATGAGGGAATAAGACCAGAGGTAAGGGAGGGTTGTATGATATCAGTTATTAAAGAGGATAGAGAAGGAAGACAGGCTTTTACTAAATGAGTAGGAAGGGGGTCTAACTGACAGGTAGTTACAAGATATTTAGTTTAAAACTAGATAGTGAAGAACAGAGGGGGACATCGGAGGGTGAATAAGATGAACTGTATGCAGTATTGTTTGACGAGGTCAATTGCTGATTAATATTTTCAATTTTGGCGTTAAAAAGGTCATGAAGGCGTTACGTTGAGCAACTGAATACAGGTGAGGTGCGAGAGTGTCCGGTGGCTATAAAATATTGTTTACGATGGAAAACAGGGCTCTAGTGTTCCCTTCACCTGATCTAATTAAATTTGCATAATAAGACGATTTAGCTGTGGACAGAGCCTCCTTATAATGAAGTATGTGGTTGTCTTTATGAACAACAAGGCCAGTTTTCGTGTAAAGGTGTTCCAGGCGACAGCCTTTAGCTTTAAGCTGGCCTAGTGCAGGTGTAAACCAAGGGGCAGAGTGGGTAAAAGAAACAGACTGGGTTTTTAAAGGAGCGAGATTGTTTAAAATACTATAAAAGCCATTGTTGTAATAAGAGACCAGTTCGTCTGGGGTGGATAAATTGTCTTTGCTGGGGAGGTTATCAGTTTCACTTGTAAGAGCAGATGAATCAATATTCTTAATGTTATGGAACGAGATGGAACGTGACACATTTGTTTTGGATAGTGTTAAGTTAGTGTTTGGGGACCCTACATATATTCTTAGCAATAGAAAAATTAACATTTTGGTGCTAGTTTCAAGTAAATTGGACAATTTTGACTTGGTTATAGCAAAAAAGTGATGGTATGGGTGTGTGAGAGTACTGCTAGCCGCATATGGATGGCTTCAGCATGGAAACAGGTGGTGCAGTTAGAAATACAGATGGTGAAATTGAGTTTGGGTCATATCACACATCTCTGTTTCACACACTGACTACTCTTCCCTGCGTGGAAATGGTTAAGCATCTATGCAGGAAGGATCATAAAATGCTTTACAGGTCATAAAGGTTTAATGTTGACTCTAACTTGCAATTTAAGGCGGTCAAACACTGCTGTGTTTTTATAGTTATTTGCTTTGTTGGCCGCTGAGTGTTTTGTGCTCATTCCTCAGTCAACGGCACCACAGGAGCCTTCCACTGTGTTTCTTATAGTGCAGGGAAGGCTGTGTGCACTGGGGGGAGCAATTATATGTAGTTTCTGTGTATGTGTGTGTGTGTGTGTGTGTGTGTGTGTGTGTGTGTGTGTGTGTGTGTGTGTGTGTGTGTGTGTGTGTGTGTGTGTGTGTGAAAGTATAGATGTATTCATGGGTGTGTCTGTGTATGTGAGCATAGGTGTGTTTATACTTGTGTGTCTGTAAATACGTGTGTACGTATTAGGGTGTATCCGTGTGTGTGTCTGTGATTGAATAGATCTTTCGTAAGTGGAGCAACCGTGTGGGTAGAGGGGGCAACCGCACCAGGGCCCACGCTCAGTAGGGCCCCGCTCATTTTTGTAAAACCATTCCCACCAGCAGCACCAGTGCCGAATGAAGTTCCAGCTGTTAAGAGGGGCATCCGGGTGTAATCCTCCCGGCGACCACAATGTGGGTTGCAATGGCAGAGTGGCGCTGTTCGTCCAGTTGCCACAGCAAGAACTTACATACATAATTACATACATATATAATACATATATACATGTCGCAAATTCGGGGGGCAGCCCGGGAGCCGCCAGAGCCAGGATGCGAACCCGGATCTCCCGCACCACAGGCGACAACGTTAACCAGTTGACTAAAGGGTCCGACCCATTAGCCAAGGCAAGGGCTAGCGAGTCCGTGATCGTTACACTACCCCCCCTCCCTTCAGGAAGCGCGTCCCCGCGCTTCAGCATATCAGCTCCCTCACACCTCTGGGCACATGCACTTACGATGGCCTCACGGTCTCACCCAGAGGTGGACCCCCCGCCTTCACAAAGTAAAAGTCCTACCGTGTATGTGTTCTGGCCATTCACTAACTGGCTGAAGAGTTGTGCTTATTAAATTCAGCTGGTGTAGTGCATGGGTGGAGCAAATACCTGGCAGGACTTTTACTTTCTGAAGCTAGGTTGGCCACCTCTGGTCTCACCGTCCCACTCCTGACACCAATGTAGCGAATTCAAGGGGCATCCGGGAACCGCTGCAGCCAGGACGTGAACCCGGATCCCCCACACCACGGGCAACTGCGTTAACCAGTCGACTAAAGGGTCTGACCCGTTAGCCAAGGGCTGGCAAGTCTATTTATCCGTGATCATTACACATACATGTATGTATGTATGTATGAATGTATGTATGTATGAATGTATGTATAGCCTTCGATTTTCTCGACAACCGCTCATCTAAACACCTTCACACTCGACACTGCACTTCCGTGGGTCCTCAGAAGCACACGCACCAAGTGTGAAGTCGATCCAATGACGATGTTGTCGAGAAAATCGAAGGACAGACACATACATACAGACATAGACAGAGACACCTTCCGTTTTAGGTAGACAGCTAGACTTGTGTTTGTGCATGGATGAGGCCAGACCATCCAGCCTCACTTTGCTGTTTGTTAAGTTGGACATAAACATTGACAAGGACAAAGTGGTTGGCGGTTTTGCCACCATGGAGAGGAGGATGAAGTTTTAAAAAGTGACCGTGGTATTTATTTCAGATTATTTTGTTCCATGGAGGATGGTGGAATGTACAAATGGACTACACTACACTACAGCAGGCCGAGCAGGGACAACAACTGGTGAGTGAAACATCCATATCTATCCTTTATTAACTAAAATTTTGGTAATGAAGAAAGCAGTCAGAATGTTAGATGACTCTGCTGTTTAACAGGCATCCGGGTAGCGTAGCAGTCTGTTCCATTGCCTATCGACACGGGGATCATCGGTTCGAATCCCCTTGTTACCTCCAGCCTGGTTGGGCGTCCCTACAGACACAATTGTCTGTGTCTGCAGGTGGGAAGCTGAATGTGGGTGTGTGTCCTGGTTGCTGCACTAGCGCCTCCTCTGGTTGGTCGGGGCGCCTGTTTTGGGGGGGGGGGCGGGGGGAATAGCGTGATCCTCCCACGTGCTACGTCCCCCTGGTGAAACTCCTCACTGTCAGGTGAAAAGAAGTGGCTGGTGACTCCACATGTGTCGGCGGAGATGGGGTAGTCTGCAGCCCTCCCCAGATCTGAAGAGGGGGTGGAGTAGAGACCGGGACTCGTAAGTAAAAGTCCTGCCAGGTATTTGTTCCACCCATGCACTACACCAGCTGAATTTAATAAGCACAACTCTTCAGCCAGTTAGTGAATGGCCAGAACACATACACGGTAGGACTTTTACTTTGTGAAGGCTCGGAAGAGTGAGGTAATTGGCCAAGTACAATTGGGAAGAAAAGGGGGGATAAACCCCTCCCCAAAAAATCTGCTGTTTATCTCCATGTTTACCACATCTCAGCACTCATCTGTGTCCCTGCCTGTGGTGTTGCAGACTGTCTACTTGGTATTGGAATAGGCCTTGCAGCAGTGTCGTAGACCACTGTGTATATTTTATGTTTATGTTTTCCCCGTGTAAGAGACATGGTGCACCTGGCCGATCACCGTCTATCAGCGGTGGTGCTGAACCTTTCGTCAGTCAGTACACGTACAGTGCCGCATGCTGTCCTCAGTGCTGAAACATTTGAACACGACTGGCAACCTGTTTTCTTTTTTGGTGGGACTGGCCGACGGGCCAGCCCTGCATACAAACACAAATCTCCCTGACTGACTGACTGACTGACTGAGTGATCATGTTTAGCAGGACTGACTGACTGACTGACTGACTGACTGACTGAATGATCATGTTTTGCAGGACTGACTGACTGACTGACTGAATGATCATGTTTAGAGTGACTGACTGACAGACTGAATGTTAATGTTTAGATAGACTGACTGACTAACTGACTGACTGACTGACTGACTGAATGATCATGTTTAGAGTGACTGACTGACTGACTGACTGACTGACTGACTGACTGACTGACTGACTGACTGATCATGTTTAGAGTGACTGACTGACTGAATGATCATGTTTAGCATGACTGACTGACTGAATGATCATGTTTAGAGTGACTGACTGACTGAATGATCATGTTTAGCGTGACTGACTGACTGAATGATCATGTTTAGAGTGACTGACTGACTGAATGATCATGTTTAGCGTGACTGACTGACTGAATGATCATGTTTAGCGTGACTGACTGACTGAATGATCATGTTTAGAGTGACTGACTGACTTACTGATCATGTTTAGAGTGACTGACTGACTGAATGATCATGTTTAGCGTGACTGACTGACTGAATGATCATGTTTAGCGTGACTGACTGACTGAATGATCATGTTTAAAGTGACTGACTGACTGAATGATCATGTTTAGCGTGACTGACTGACTGACTGAATGATCATGTTTAGCGTGACTGACTGACTGAATGATCATGTTTAGCGTGACTGACTGACTGAATGATCATGTTTAGAGTGACTGACTGACTTACTGATCATGTTTAGAGTGACTGACTGACTGAATGATCATGTTTAGCGTGACTGACTGACTGAATGATCATGTTTAAAGTGACTGACTGACTGACTGACTGACTGACTGACTGACTCACTGACTGACTGAATGATCATGTTTAGAGTGACTGACTGACTGACTGACTGACTGACTGACTGACTGACTGACTGAATGATCATGTTTAGAGTGACTGACTGACTGACTGACTGACTGACTGAATGATCATGTTTAGAGTGACTGACTGACTGACTGACTGACTGACTGACTGAATGATCATGTTTAGAGTGACTGACTGACTGACTGACTGACTGACTCACTGACTGACTGAATGATCATGTTTAGAGTGACTGACTGACTGACTGACTGACTGACTGAATGATCATGTTTAGAGTGACTGACTGACTGACTGACTAACTGACTGACTGAATGATCATGTTTAGAGTGACTGACTAACTGAGTGACTGAATGATCATGTTTAGAGTGACTGACTGACTGACTGACTGACTGACTGACTGACTGACTGACTGAATGATCATGTTTAGAGTGACTGACTGACTGACTGACTAACTGACTGACTGAATGATCATGTTTAGAGTGACTGACTAACTGAGTGACTGAATGATCATGTTTAGAGTGACTGACTGACTGACTGACTGACTGACTGACTGACCGACTAACTGACTGACTGAATGATCATGTTTAGAGTGAGTGACTGACTGACTGACTAACTGACTGACTGAATGATCATGTTTAGAGTGACTAACTGACTGACTGACTGACTGAATGATCATGTTTAGAGTGACTGACTGATTGACTGCCTGACTGAATGATCATGTTTAGAGTTACTGACTAACTGACTGACTGAATGATCATGTTTAGAGTGACTGACTGACTGACTGACTGACTGACTGACTGACTGACTGACTGACTGAATGATCATGTTTAGAGTGACTGACTGACTGACTTACTGACTAACTGAATGATCATGTTTAGAGTGACTGACTGACTGACTGAATGAATGAATGATCATGTTTAGAGTGACTGACTGACTGACTGACTGACTGACTGACTGACTGAATGATCATGTTTAGAGTGACTGACTGACTGACTGAATGATCATGTTTAGAGTGACTGACTGACTGACTGACTGTTCATGTTTAGAGTGACTGACTGAGTGATCAATTTACACGATTGGGCCGCTGGATCAGGTGACCAGCAACATCACTGAAGTTACACGATTGGCAGCGAGAGACATCAGGGAGTGCACATAGTTAAAGCACCCTAATAGCAATCACCCTGAGAAAACACTCACTGGCCAACTCACAAAAGGGTCACGCCATTTTTGCGACTGCTCAACCTGCACAAATGAGACAAAAAGAAGCCGTGTAACTCTCAAAGCACCTGGACCCCTCACTGCACTGCTGAGCAAATAGCATCTCAGCGCTGTTTGCATGTATTTGCGTTAGGTAATGTGCATACATACATTTGGTGCTAAATTGGCCCCTTTCTATGCAAATGAGACTCCATCCATCCATCCATTCATCCATCTGTCCACCCATCCATCCATCCTTCCATCCATGATCCAAACTGCTTATCCTGCTCTCAGGATCGCGGGGATGCTGGATGCTGGAGCCTATCCCAGCAGTCATTGGGTGGCAGGTGGGGAGACACCCTGGACAGGCCACCAGGCCATCACAGGGCCGACACACACACACACACACACACACACACACACACACACACACACACACCTAGGGACAATTCAGTACGGCCGATTCACTTGACCTACATGTCTTTGGACTGTGGGAGGAAACCGGAGCACCCGGAAGAAACCCACACAGACACGGGGAGAACAGGCATACTCCACACAGAGGACGACCTGGGACGACCCCCAAGGCTGGACTACCCTGGGGCTCAAACCCAGGACCTTCTTGCTGTGAGGCAACCGCGCTAACCACACATAACCCAATCATATCGAAACTATGTTCAAGAATCAGATCATGTATGAGTAACTTTGGTAGACAGTGATCTGATATGTATGAAACCAAATCTAAGCATCTTGTGGAAGTGATCAGTAGTAGGCAGAACTTTTGAGCTACCAATCGGTGAAATATTAATGGAATTAGACACCTTGTTTACAATTTTGATGACCAACGCTTTGGCCGATATGTGTCCACATTTTTTGATAACAGATGTTTGGTGATGAGACTCAAATGAGAGCCATTGCAAAAACAAGTCCAATTTGCATCTTGGGAGAGTTGAGTGTGTCACGCCTAGACGTTCCAGTGATCACGACAGCAGGGATTGCAGCAGGCAAAGGCACAATCATTGGCAGATGCAGGTCACCAGGTCTACCAAGTCTTGCTACACTTGATGACATCAAGGATGACATTGAACCGGCCTACTGTGTTCTTGGCACAAAGCCACCATTTATACCTTGCCACATGGATAATTGCACTCAGCTGCAAAACTTTATGGGCACATTTGCACTTCAATATCATTAGCGCAATATGTTTTGTGAATTGGACCTTGAGATGGGGCAGATAGTGGTTGCAGGTGAAGCACCGTTTTTTTTTTTTTTTTCGAGATACTTTAGTGATCTTGATGCGACAGTTATTGCCAACTACAGGCCCATCTCCAACTTACCATCCCTCAGCAAAATCCTTGAAAAAACAGTTTATTCTCAAGTTAATAACTATTTAATACCTAACAACCTTCTAGGCATTTGTCAATCAGGTTTTTGATCTCACCATAGCACAGAAACAACACTTATCAAAGTTGTGAACGATCTGCATATGAACTCTGATTCTAATAAATGTTCTGTTCTTGTGCTCCTGGATCTCAGTGCTGCTTTCGACACTGTTGATCATGATATTTTGCTAGAGAGATTAGAAACTTTCTGGCCCGGTTCTCAACTGGTTTAGAACATACCTTCAGGACAGGCAGTTCTTTGTGTCTATTGGAGACTTTTCCTCAGACAAAGTGGGTATAATGCGTGGGCTACCCCAAGGTTCGATTCTTGGACCACTACTATTCAATCTCTATATGCTCCCACTTGCACATGTTATACAGAAACACAAAATAAATTACCATAATCATGCAGATGATTCACAACTGTACATAGCCCTATCTTCTGATGACCTAGCACCCACACGTTCCCCAATTCAGTGTATTGATGATATTTCTCCATGGATGTCAGCTAACTTTTTACAACTGAACAAAGACAAGACAGGAATACTTATTTTTGGTGCAAAGACTCAGAGACAGAATTGCAGCTCATCTCAGCTCTCTGTCTCTGGAGTGCAAAGGTGATGCTAGAAATCTTGGTGTAATCATGGACAGTGATCTTCATTTTAAGAGCCACATCAACCATCTCACAAGGTCAGCCTTCTACCATCTTAAAAACATTTCAAAACTAAGGGGCTTTCTATCAATATCAGACTGTGACAAATTAATCCATGCTTTTATAACAAGTACGCTAGACTACTGCAATGGACTATTCACCAGCCTCCCAAAACCAGTTGTGCGCCAACTACAATTAATTCAAAATGCGGTAGCACGTGTTCTCACCAGAACTAAAAAGTATGAGCACATTACACCTCTTCTTAGATCTCTGCATTGGCTCCCCATTAAAACTAGAATTGATTTAAAAAAAAATTAATTGTATACAAAGCGCTAAATGGCCTTGCACCACGCTATATAAAAGACATGTTAGCTCCTAATAAACCAGCAAGAACTCTCAGGTCCAATGGCAGTGGTCTTTTACCCATCCCTCGTGCAGGTCTACAGCAGGGGAAACTGCATTTTCTATTTACACCCCAAGTAGATGGAACGCCCTGCCTGAGGACCTGAGAGAGGCCCTCACACTGGACACCCTGCCTGAGGACCTGAGAGAGGCCCTCCACACTGGACACCCTGCATGAGGTCCTGAGAGAGGCCCCCACACTGGACACCCTGCCCGAGGACCTGAGAGAGGCCCCCACACTGGACACCCTGCCTGAGGACCTGAGAGAGGCCCCCACACTGGACACCCTGCCCGAGGACCTGAGAGAGGCCCCCACACTGGACACCCTGCCTGAGGACCTGAGAGAGGCCCCCACACTGGACACCCTGCCTGAGGACCTGAGAGAGGCCCTCACACTGGACACAATTTGCCTGTACTTTTATTGATTTATTTTGTATGTGTGTGTGGGGGGGGGGTTATTGATTTTATTGTTTTATTGTGTGAAGCACTTTGCGTTACATTTGTTTGTATGAAAAGTGCTGTACAAATACAATCTGATTGATTGATTTATTGATTGATTGATTGATTGATTGATTGATTGATTGATTGATTGATTGATTGATTGATCCCTGCGAGAGAATTACACTGTGCATTTAACCCATCCTCGCTGTGTAGCTAGGAGTGGTGTGCAGCCTCCGTGCAGCACCCGGGGACCAACTCCAGTTCGTCTTGCCATGCCTCGGTCAGAACACAGACAGGAGTATTAACCCTAACATGCATGTCTTTTTGATGGTGGAGGACACTGGAGCACCTGGAGAAAACCCACTGCAGACACGGGGAGAATATGCAAACTCCACACAGGACATCCTGGGATGACCCCAAGGTTCGAACCCAGGACGTTCTTGCTGTGAGGCCACTGCGCCACTGTGCTGCCCAAATTCATGGTGCAATCAGCGGCCGTAATCCATTCTTTGTGAATTTGCCTGTCAATACAGAGTGAGTCTTAGAAAAACCAGAGACATCCACACATAGAAACAGATGGAAGAGGAGGGGTAGTTAACAGATAATTAGAATAGGTAGCCTATACTTACAGTTAAATTAAGTTCTCTTTATAATCAATCATCCCAAGATATGAGTGGAAAGTATGTTTCTCGACCGTAGCTTAACCACGTCATGTGATATGCTACTTCAGTACACTTTTAACAACAAATATTACTGGGACCACCACAGAAAATTGCAGATGAACATTTAATATCCCGGAATTCACATTATAGACACTACCACTGACTATCCCTGTAACAAACTGGCCACAATTTTGAACGTTGACCACGCAGTCAAGCCATTTACTAGGTGTTGACCTGGTCTTGTTGGTTCTTCAGAACAGGCTTGTCTGACAAGGTGGCTTCACTATGTTTTCTTAGACATGGGCTTGCTTGGCTCAGTAAGTGACAATATGTGTTTATGAACAGCATAGGATAGGCTATATCAGCAATTTGCAGTTGTGAATTTTAAAATGATTTCTTCAGAAGGGCCCCTCGAGAATGCTTCGGCTCCTCTGCGCTGAGAGCCGAGCTCCACCCCTGAGATGTATGTAGGGGTGTATCTGTTTATGTGTGGCTGTGCATCATGTTTGTGTGAGTGTCCTTGAATGGATATGTGTGTGCAAATGGGTTTATGGATCTATCCGTATGTGTGTGTATATGTGTGTGTGTGTGTGTGAACTACTCCCAGGATGCCACAAGTTGCCGTCTCTTAACAAGCTGCACAGCTGGTGAGCAACCCCCCGTGGAGAGGAGGACATCCTGATTGGTTCTTTCTGTGCTAAGAGCCCACAGTCTCACCAATTTAGGAGTCGACTGTGTTGCTTTGGGAGGCGAGAGTTTGGGAGGCGAGAGAGTCCGGTCAATTGTTGTATTGAATCTTCTCTACTTGAAACGGCTTCTGACTGTTTCTGTTTTAGGCCGGAGGTCGAGAGGTTGTGCAGCAGGAACACAAAGCTCCAGTATGGCTCTATTTACACCAGCAGGTCTGTGCTCACGAATGAGGAAAGCTGAATTTTCAAAGTGAGTCGAGCTGAAGTGCTGTAGTTTGTCAGTCCCTTGTGTAGACAGATATCCTTGTTGATGCTTTCCATCAGTATTTAAGACATTAGTTATTCCACAAATATCTAAATCTTGAATGCTTTTGTATCAAACTAACCTCAAGGCAAAGATCCTCCCTTCACCCAGTACCCCATCTTTTGAATGTCTGGCCCTTGGGCTGGCTGGTCCACATCCTGTGCAACTTGTCCTGGCCTATCACTCTCCAGATCTTCCTCTGTGTTTCTCTCTGAACTCTCAGAGGTCCTTACACTTTTCTGTGTCACCAGCTACACTCATGCCAGGTGATTTCAGCATCCATGTTGATTCCAACAGTTGTGCATTTGCTGCTGGGTTTCTGTCTCCCTGACTGTTTCAACATCACTCAGCATGTTACATTTCCAGCACACAGCAAAGGCCATGTCCGAGACCTTGTCTGCTTGACAGGTTTTGCCCCCTCCAACCTGCGTGGACTGGATCTTACTATCTCCGACCATCTTGCTATCCTGTGTAATGTGGCTGCCCCCCTAACAAAGTTGCATCAAAAATCTACCATTACATATAGGAATATTAAATCAGTCAGAACAACTGTTCTAGGAAATATACTTCAAACACAAAATCCAGATTCTCTTACCTCCTCAACTGAGGAGTCGGTGTCTCACACACTCCTCTCCTCCGGTCTTGACTCTGTTGCCCCTCTGAAAACTTGGACTGTCTCCTTCTCTCTGTCTGCTCCTTGGTTTACCCCTGTGCTGCACTCAATGAGCATGTCAAGGGCTACAGGGATGCCCTCTCCCAGGTCAGATCAGTTTACTGTACTAACCTCATCAACAACAGTAAGGGAAATCCTGGATCCCTCTTCCCCACTATCAACATGCTGTCTCGGCCTCTGGATCCCATCCCCATCACCGGCTCTGTGCAACGCAGCAATGTGTTTCTGGACTTCTTTCATTCAAAAATCAAACCCATCTGCCAGCAACATCAGTTATCTCTGTAATTCATTCCGTAACTAGTGGCTGACGGCTTTGGCCTTGTAAATATCGCACAACTGGGGTTATGTATTAATTGTACTTTTAACGGCCTGAACACATACTCAGACAAGACCACGAATATGGAGGAGGACACCGGCCAGCTAAAACCTGAAGTCGCTATGCTACGCCAGAAGGTAGACGGTCTGGAGGGACGACAACGCCGGTGTAATGCACGCATTGTCGGGATAAAGGAGGGACTGGAGACCAGCGGAGGAGGTCAGCAGCCTACTATTACCATCGCTAAACTACTGCAGGAGTTACTGGGCCTCAGCTTCACCCGACCCTAGACTGGGCTCACCGCGGCCTGCGGCACTCGACCAACAAAGGAGGACCCCCCCCCAGGATCATGGTGGTGGAGTTTCACTATTTCTCAGAGAGAGAGAGAGAGGAGGGAGGGAGGGAGAGAGAGAGAGGGAGAGGGAGGGAGCGAGGGAGGAGGTTTTCCGCAAAGCGGCCCGTTCAGCTCCGTTGAGCCTGCATGGCAAGAGAGGGAGCATCTTCCCGGATTACACCGCGGCAGTGGCGAAGAAGAGAGCGGCCTTCTCCGAAGCTAAGCGGCTCCTCCGGAGCTGCCAGGGCGTCAAGTTCGGGATCCTGTTCCCGGCGGTGCTTCGTATCACTTCATCGTCCGGCCAAGAAAAGCGGTTGGAAGGAAGAGCCATCTAAGGCGAGGGGTTATATCAGGGAGAATCTAAAGCCTCAGGACCATGTGCAGTCAGATGTTGATACACTCCAGTACATTGGCGGCTAACTGGTGTTGGCGGCTAACTGATATTAGCTGCTAAGTGCCAACAACTAGCGGAAGCAACTAGCTAAGACGCCAAGACAACAGGGTAACTTTATCTATTTACTTTAACTTTTGTAATTTGAGACTCACAGATAGTGTTACATTTTTCATTTAATACGAATGTTTCATACCTGCTGCCCATTTAAAAAGCTATTTTTCTGTTTTATCATTATCGTGTGTGTGCATGTATGTGTGTGTACGGATGCTAATTATTATTAGACCCGTAACAGTGCTTTGGTGACTTGCCAGAGCCTGCTAGGGTGACACAGAGCCTGCTAGGGTGACACGGAGACTGCTGGGGCGACAAAGAGCCTGCTGGGGTGACACAGAGACTGCTGGGGCGACACAGAGCCTGCTGGGGTGACACAGAGACTGCTGGGGTGACACAGAGCCTGCTGGGGTGACACAGAGACTGCTGGGGTGACACAGAGCCTGCTAGGGCGACACCCAGGTCAATGTATCTTACCTACAAAGGAACTGTATTATAACTGCTGTTATATGGGGGTTGATATATTTTCCTTCCTTTCTTTTTTTGTTAAAATTTTTTAATATGGGTGTTGATATATAGTTCTTAAGTACATACATACTTTTGGATTTAATATAATCTTAACAAGACCAATGTTCACCCTGGTTAGGGCTGGTTAGAGGGTTTTTATATGGTTATTTGCCATGTTATACTAGAAATGGGGGATGCGATCTCTAGGGAATTAGTAGATCAGCATGGGTTCTCAAGGCTCTGTTTTTGTTTTGTAGCTAGTAGGCAGGGACTTTTTGTTTTCTTCTCTCTTTTCATTTTTAGAAAAAATGTTTGACGCTCAAAATACAGGTTATCTTCGTTTTTTGAGCTGGAATGTAAAGGGAATTCACAATCCAGCAAAGCGTAGTAGGGTTTTTGTACATTTAAAATCTTTGAGAGCTGATGTCATGTTCTTACAGGAAACCCACCTTCGGTCAAGTGAACACACAAAACTAAAGAAAGCTTGGATAGGACAAATGTTCTGTTCCAGGAATGAGAACAGAACGCGGGGCACGGCCATCTTGATCAGGAAGGGTATCCCATTCGTTCCACTACTGACTATTTCTGACCCCAGGGGAAGGTATGTGATAGTGACGGGTAACCTGTATGGTACATGTGTGGCACTGGCAAATGTATATGGACCAAACTGGGATGACCCACTTTTTTTCTCTAGTTTCATAGCAGCCCTCCCAGACTTAAATAATTACCGATTAATATTGAGGGGAGATTTTAATTGTGTATTACATCCATATTTGGACAGATCAAACCCAAGACCTAATAGTAAAGTTTCGAAGGCAGGTGCTGTTATCCATTCATTTATGGAATCCTACTCTGTTTTTGATCCCTGGAGAAGAAACAACCCAACTATTAAACAATACTCCTTTTTTTCCCCAGTGCACCATTCTTACTCAAGGATTGATTTTTTTTCTCCTGGATAGTAGGGTCCTTCCTATGTTTAGGGGGAGCCAATATAATAGTATTGTTATTTCGGATCATAGTGTCACAGCCTCTCGCCCTTGACATCAAAGCGATCGCCCTTGACACCTGCTGACCCCCCCCCTTCCTTCACCCCGGTACACCAGCTGGTCACGCCCTCTCTCCCTTGACATCAAAGCAATCGTCCTTGACACCTGCTGACCCTCCCCCTTCACCCCGGTACACCAGCTGGCCATCAAAGCAATCGCCGCTCTCCCTTGACATCAAAGCGATCGCCATCACCCTTAAAAAGCCTCCACTGTGGACCAGTCTTCGCTGGAATGTTGCCATTCATGGACTTCTGCCTGCCTGTCTACCTGCCACCGAGCCAACTCCTGCTCTACCCCTGAGATCGGTCACTTCAATAAAGACTTGATTTCCCCCCTTACCTGGTTGTCCCGTCTGCTTTTGGGTTCTTTCCTGATACGTGACAGTACGTTCCAGCCACTATGGACCCAGCAGACCATTCCACCACAGACCTGGCCATGGTCTGCCAGGCTGTAGCCAACCAGGAATCGGTCCTCGGCCAGCACAGCCAGGTGTTACAGGGGATGGCTGACGCCCTCCGTGGGCTCAGCTCAAAGATCTCCGGAATCCAGACCCAACTTAGTGCCTCCGCTAGCCCGGGATCCGCCCCTCCAGCTTCGCCACCCCCAGGGCCATCAACTTCGGCTAAGGAACCATGGGTTGCCCCGCCCGATAAGTATGATGGAGATTTTGGACTTTGTCGCTCTTTTTTGATGCAGTGTGAGATTGTTTAACCAGCAGCCCCAGTCATATTCCACGGATGGAGCCAAAGTCGCTTACATCATGGGTCTTCTCCAGGGAAGCACCCTGGATTGGGCTACAGCGGTGTGGGAGATGCGGGCCTCCACTTCCTCATCCTACGCTGAGTTCACCACTGCTTTTCGCCTGGTTTTTGATCATCCCGTGCAGGGAAAGGATGCGTCAAAAAGACTGATCTCTCTCCGCCAGGGTTCCCGCAGCGTCGCTGACTACTCAGTTGAGTTCCGTACGCTATCAGCGGAGAGCGGATGGAACAACGAGTCCCTCCAGGCCGGCTTTTCCAGCGGGCTAAGCGAATCCATAAAGGACGAATTGGTTTCCTACCCCGAGCCTGGAGGGTTGGAGGAATTGGTTACCCTGGCCATTCGTGTGGACAACCGTCTCCGGGAGCGGAGGCGAGAGAGGATGCGCCGCTTTCCTGGTCACAACAACTTACCACGGGCCACACCTCCAAACTCTGGGGGCCGAGCTCGTTCGACTGAGGTTGCCATCCTCCGAGAAAGCCCGAGGTGTGACTCTTCCCCAGCTTCGGAGCCAATGCAACTCGGCCGCTTCCGGCTCAACCCAGAGGAGTTGAGCCGGAACAGCTCACCGAGAACAGCTGCTTGTATTGTGGTCAGCCTGGTCACTTTCTCGCCTCCTGCCCTCACCGTTCCGTCAAACTAGAGGCTCACGAGGGAGGGGGAGGATCCTCGTGAGCCCAACTGTCTGCCCTCTGTCTCCTCGTCCACGTACCCAGTTACAAGCTACCATCAGTTTTAAAGGTCAGCCCACTAAACTTTTGGCTTTAATTGACTCTGGAGCTGATGAAAGCTTTTTGGATGCAAGTGTTGTGAAGCAGCTAGGTCTTGCCACTGTGAGTCTGGACCAGCCTCTTGAAGCTAATGCCCTGGATGGACGTCTCCTGGCCCGGATAACCTCTAAGACCGAGCCTGTGCGCCTCCTGTTGTCGGGAAACCATCAAGAGGAGTTAAGTTTTTTCGTTATCAATTCTCCCTTTGTTCCCATTATACTTGGTCATCCCTGGCTGGTTAAGCATAGTCCCCATATTGATTGGTCATCGGCCAGAATTTCAAGTTGGAGTCCCGTCTGTCATGCCATCTGCCTCCAGTCTGCTCTGCCTCAGTCTGTCCCCTGTCAGGTGTCAAGCTCTGAGACCTCTGACCTGTCACTGGTGCCTCCAGAGTACCATGACCTCCAAGCCGTGTTCAACAAGCAGCAAGCTCTCTCCCTGCCTCCTCATCGCCCCTATGATTGCGCTATTGACCTGCTGCCGGGCGCTCCCCTCCCCAGCAGCCGCCTATATAGCCTCTCCAAGCCTGAGCGGGAGTCCATGGAGAGGTACATCAAGGACTCCTTGCCTGCTGGTCTTATTCGCCCATCATCATCACCCCTTGGTGCGGGGTTCTTTTTTGTGGCCAAGAAGGACAAGACCCTCCGGCCGTGTATTGACTATAGAGGCCTCAATAACATCACAGTCAAGAATAAGTACCCTCTGCCCCTCATGACTTCCGCTTTTGATTCTCTCCAGGGAGCCACAGTGTTCACTAAACTAGACCTCCGCAATGCTTACCACCTGGTCCGGGTACGAGACGGAGATGAATGGAAGACTGCCTTCAACACCCCCCTGGGACATTTTGAATATCTGGTGATGCCGTATGGTCTCACTAATGCCCCAGCTGTCTTCCAGAGTCTGGTCAATGACGTCATACGTGACATGTTGGATCGTTTCGTTTTTGTTTACCTGGATGATATCCTGATTTTTTCCAGAGACCTGTCAGAGCATGTCATGCACGTCCGCCAAGTCCTTCAGCGGCTTCTGGAGAACTGCCTTTTCGTAAAAGCAGAGAAGTGCGAATTCCATGCCCCTTCAGTCACCTTCCTGGGCTACATCGTGGCCGATGGGCAGGTGAGAATGGACCCCGCCAAGGTCAGAGCGGTTCTTGAGTGGCCAAGCCCGACCAGCCGTAAGCAGCTTCAGAGGTTCCTCGGGTTTGCCAACTTCTACAGACGGTTCATCCGCAACTACAGCTGCGTTGCGGCCCCACTAACCGCTCTTACCTCCACCTCCAGACCGTTCCTGTGGACCCCTGTAGCAGAGGCAGCTTTCCAAGCCCTCAAGCACCGCTTCACCACAGCTCCTATCCTCATCCAGCCAGACCCAACCAAGCAGTTCGTTGTAGAAGTGGACGCCTCTGAGATTGGGGTGGGGGCGGTCCTTTCTCAGCGCTCCAGTGAGGATGGCAAGACACACCCCTGTGCCTTCCTGTCTCGCCGTCTCTCCCCAGCTGAAAGGAACTATGATGTGGGGAATCATGAGCTCCTGGCGGTGAAATTGGCACTGGAGGAATGGCGACATTTTCTGGAGGGGTCTGAGCTTCCTTTTACAGTGTGGACTGACCATAAGAACCTGGAATACATCCAGTCAGCAAAGCGACTCACCACGCGCCAAGCCAGGTGGGCACTCTTTTTTGGTCATTTTAATTTTTCTTTGAGGTACAGACCTGGCTCCAGGAATGCCAAACCCGATGCTCTGTCTCGTGTGCATGGGGAGGTGTCTGAGCCCAAGCTCCAACCTGACACCATCATTCCCTCTACCTGTGTGGTTGCGGCTGCGGCTGTCACCTGGAACATTGAAAGGGAGGTCATGGCAGCACAACAGACTCAGCCTGACCCAGGTAACGGTCCCGCCGGGCGCTTGTTTGTTCCAGACGCTGTTAGATCTAACATGTTGCAGTGGGCTCACTCTTCCAAACTTACCTGCCATCCTGTAGTAACCCATACCCTAGCCTTCCTCCGCAGGCGGTTCTGGTGGCCTTCCATGACGGAGGATACTGGGTCTTTTGTTTCTGCCTGTCCTGTTTGTGCCCAGAATAAGCCCTCCACTCGGGCCAGTGCCGGTCTGCTGCGCCCCCTGCCTGTTCCACACCGTCCCTGGTCGCATCTGTCATGGGTTTCGTCTCTGGTCTGCCCGCCTCTGACGGTAACACCGTTGTACTGACTGTCGTTGATCGCTTCAGTAAATTTGCTCACATTTTGCCCTTGTCTAAACTGCCTTCGGCCCGAGACTGCGGATCTGCTGGTCAGGGAGGTTTTCCGGGTCCACGGTCTTCCCCGTGATATAGTGTCTGACCGTGGCCCCCAGTTCACTTCTGCTGTCTGGAAGGCTTTCTGCTCTGCCATCGGTGCCACCGTCAGCCTGTCATCGGGGTTCCATCCTCAGACCAACGGCCAGGCCGAGAGGGCCAACCAGGCATTGGAGACTGTCCTCCGCTGTCTGGTGTCTGCCAACCCATCCTCTTGGTCCTCACAACTTCCCTGGGTAGAATATGCCCATAACACCTTGCCATCGTCTGCTACTGGGTTGTCCCCTTTTCAATGCCTTTACGGCTATCAGCCTCCCCTTTTTCCTTCTCAAGAGGTAGACATCCCGGTTCCGTCTGTCCAGGCCCATGTCTGTCGGTGCCGTCGGACCTGGCGGCGAGCCCGTGCTGCACTGCTCAGGGCCTCCGGCCGTTACCAGCGCTTGGCGGATCGTCATCGCACCCCTGCTCCGGACTACTCCCCCGGTGACCAGGTATGGCTCTCTACCAAGGATCTACCCTTGAGATCGGACGCTAAAAAACTGTCCCCCAGGTATATTGGTCCCTTTCCCATTGTCAGAGTCATTAACCCTTCTGTGGTCCGTCTGAAGCTGCCCCGCACTCTCCGGGTTCACCCTTCCTTCCATGTGTCCTGCCTCAAACCTGTCTGTACCAGCCCTCTAGTTCCTCCGGCCCCCCCGCCCCACCTCCTCGTATGATCAACGATCATCCGGCTTACACCGTTCGTCATCTCCTGGACTCTCGTTGCCGCGGTCGCGGCCTGCAGTATCTCTTGGACTGGGGGGGTAATGGCCCGGAGGAGAGGTGTTGGGTCCCTCGTCGCCTTGACCTGGATGCGAACCTCATCCGGGACTCCAGGACGCACCCTGACGGGCCTGGTAGGTCGCCCGGTGGCGCCCCTCGGAGGGGGGGTACTGTCACAGCCTCTCGCCCTTGACATCAAAGCGATCGCCCTTGACACCTGCTACACCAGCTGACACCTGCTACGCCAGCTGACACCTGCTACACCAGCTGACACCTGCTGACCCCCCTTCACCCTGGCAATCACCCTCACCCTTAAAAGGCATCCACTATGGACCAGTCTTCGCTGGAACGTCGCCATTCATGGACTTCTGCCTGCCTGCCTACCTGCCACAGAGCCACCTCCTGCTCTACCCCCGAGATTGGTCACTTCAATAAAGACTGGATTCTTCCCTTACCTGGTTGTCCCATCTGCTTTTGGGTTCCTTCCCAATACGTGACAGAATCGTTGTCAAACTTGAGGAGGGCTAGGCATTAACAACTCAGACTTTGGTTCAGCAGGTGCTCTACTAGGACAACATCACATGTAGAGCTGTTACTTACGTATGTTCATCACACGAATTCACGCCAGTCTTCTTCGTTTCTCGAAATGCAGATGCTTGTTTTACCATCTTTAGGATTTGTACCACCGACCACGCATCAACTGTGAGGCCTTTCGTTTTAGATCAATTTCTCCGTGATGATCTCTTCTAAATTAACGTAGTAACATTTACAAACACAAGACTCGTGGCCCCTTTCTGCCTCACAATCTGCAAACGCACGTTTGGCGCCTGTAAACAAGGGAACAGGTCTATTCTTCCAGTCATCTAGGGCAGGCTTACACTAATCACATCCCTACGAGTTGTATTCTTACAGTGAATGTGTTCTCTGCATTTAACCATCCTGTTGTAAAGGAGCAGTGGGCAGCTGCAGCGCCCAAGGACCGACTCCAGTTCTTTCCATTGCCTTGCTCAGGGGCACAGACAGGAGTATTAACCCTAACATGCATGTCTTTTTGATGGTGGCAAGAAAACGGAGCACCTGGAGGAAACCCATGCAGACACGGGGAGAACATGCAAACTCCACACAGAAAGGACTTGGGACGGCCTGGGGTTCGAACCCAGGACCTTCTTGCTGTGAGGCAACGGCGCTAACCATTGGGCCACTTTACATGTTTGTCTCCGGCTTTATATATTTTTATGACTTTAGCTGTTGTCATTTTTCTTGAGAATACACCAGTTTGTAGAGACTGGTTACAGATATGTGTCAGGGGTTTGACTGTACATTCGATAATATTTTTAACTGTAGACATGTCAATACCACCCTAGTCTTGAGTTTTTTACAGTGTCAATAATTTCTTTTTCGTCAGTCCCTCTTATACATATTTCTTATTTAAAATTCTTTAACATATATAGCTTTAATTTCTATACCATCACTACTACCAGTCTTTGCAATCTCCCCGGCCAAACCAGGACCGACACTGGCAAAACCTTTTTTTTTTTTATTTCCCCCCCTTTTTATCCCCAAAAGTACTTGGCCAATTACCTCACTCTTCCGGTCTCTGCTCCGCCTCCTCTGCTGAACCGGGGAGGCTGCAGACTACCACATGTCTCCTCCGATACATGTGGAGTCGCCAGGTGCTTCTTTTCACCTGACAGTGAGGAGTTTCACCAGGGGGACGTGGCGTGTGGGAGGATCACACTATTCCCCCCAGTTCCCCCTCCCCCCCGAACAGGCGCCCCAACCAACCAGAGGAGGCGCTAGGGCAGCGACCAGAACACATACCCACATCTGGCCTCCAACTGGAAGACACGGCCAATTGTGTCTGTAGGGACGCCCGACCAAGCTGGAGGTAACACAGGATTCTAACCGAAGACCCCCGAGTTGGTAGGCGATGGAATAGACCACTACGCCACCCGGACCAGTAGCGTAGCCAGAAATTAGTTGTTGGGTGTGCCAACTTGAAACTAGGTGGCCGGTGAGAAAACCATGCGCGTGTGCTAATGCCTGCGTGTACCTGCATGAAACGCGCGTGTCCGTAGATAAAAAGGGACGAATCCCAGAAGAAGACGGAACACTGCAGCTGCCGTTTTAATGAGGCTAATACAGGCGTGGTACACAATGTGGTTTCGGCAGTCCAAAAGATACAACAGCGGCTCAGACATGTGTCTCGTTGCAAATTAATATTCAATCTGATTTTTTTGGATGTGACAGCGCCCTCTATGGGTGGCACAGGCACCCCCAGACACACTTGTGGCTACGCGCCAGACCCGGACGCCCCGGCAAAACGTTTATTGAGCTCATCTGCAGCTGAGACCATATCAGTGGTGGTTGTGTTGTTGTTTTTTTTGTCAGGAAAGTGTTGGGGTATCCTACCCTCCCAGTTCCATTTATACTAATTTTATTCAGTATTTTCCATGTATTTTTAATGCTGTTTTTGTTTTCCTCCAGTAATTTACTGTAGTATTCCTTTTTGCTGCTTGTCATAATTCGTGTTAGTTTGTTTTTATATGTCTTATATGTGTGTTTGGCCTCTGCTGTTCTTTCCTTTAAGAAGTCTTTGTATAATGGAGTTTTTTCTCTTGGGTGCGTTTAGTATTACCTTAATTTGCCACGGTTTCTCAGCATATTTTTTGTTCCACTACTTTCTTTACTGGAGGACATTTTTCATAGAGGGCAGTTGTTATGGACAGAAATGCATCATGGGCTACATCTCCATCGTCCACGTCATATTCCAGCCTTGTGTCATTGGGTCTTGTTTAGAGGACATGATGTGTATCTAACGGTTTTGACTGTTTTGGTGTCCTTCTTGGTTCTAGTACAGCTCTGTACAATTGCAAAGACTGGCACGTGATCACTTGTGTCATTTATTAATAATCCACATGTTGCGTCCTTATCAATAATCATTAGTAGTAAATATAGTCTCCCCTGTGTGCACGTGTAGTCTGTCCTCCTCCCAGGTCTCCATGGTGATGATGGTCACCACCGGGACACTGCTTAGCACCCTCCTCATCACATTTTTTTTTTATAAATCCATATCCTGTTTCAGTGTTATATCCTTTTCTCACTCTCATGTGTGACTAATGTTTTTTTCCCTTGTCTCTTCTCTCATGTGTGTGAGTGGTGTGATGTTAGTCTCCTGTGTGCATGTGTAGTCTGTCCTCCTGTCAGGTCTCCATGGTGACAGTGGGCGCATGGCTTGGGTCCTAGGCTGTTCTGGCAGCATCTGGACACTGCTTGGCATCCTCCTCATCATATTCTTCATATGTCTTATAATTCCATTTTAATTGTATTATCCTCTTTCAGCATTGTATTGTGTAAATTGTGTAAACACAACAGCATTGCATGTTGTGCGTCTTGGGAGAGAGATCCTCCTCTGGTGCTCTCCCTGAGCTTTCTTCCTACTTTTTCTCCCTGTTAAAGGTTTTTTTAGGGAGTTGTTCCTTATCCGATGTGAGGGTC
The DNA here is from genome assembly GCF_029633865.1 of Lampris incognitus. Classification (NCBI taxonomy): domain Eukaryota; kingdom Metazoa; phylum Chordata; class Actinopteri; order Lampriformes; family Lampridae; genus Lampris; species Lampris incognitus. Next base: position 151,817,049 of record NC_079211.1, on the reverse strand, counting down.
TAAGGACAGGATGTTGTGTTGCTGTAAAGCCCCCTGAGGCACATGTGTAATTTGTGATATTGGGCTACACAAATAGAATTGGCTTGAATTGACTTGGCTAGTGTAGTACTGTGTTGTTGCCTTGTGACTGAGGGATATAAGCTGGTACAGTACATCGAGTTAATGAATTCTGTGGTTGTATTGTGTTCTTGTGGGTTTAGCAGATCAATATTGAAATCCTCAGATTTCAGACCCAGACAAAGACCAAGTTCTATTATTATTTATATTGTTACACAGTTCCACTAGCTTTTCCTTCAGTGTGTCGATACAAGATGCAGGTTTTCTGTATACGCAGCTCATTAGAAAGCTTTTGATTGTTTTGATTCCTGACGGATTTACATTTATAGTTTTCGTCGATGTGCCGTGCAGCTCTCCCACCTTTTGTCTGGATCCTGTTAATGAGAAACGATCTCGACCACGTCTGTCTGGTCTTTGCTAAGCCGAGTCTCAGATACTGCAATTACTGTGAGTTTATTATCCACTTTTTTTTTGCCCCCCCCCTTTTTTTTTTTCCCTCTCCCAACTGTATCCGGCCAATTACCCCACTCTTCCAAGCCGTCCTGGTCTCTGCTCCACCCCCTCTGCTGATCCGGGGAGGGCTGCAGACTACCACATGTATCCTCCCATACATGTGGAGTCACCAGCCGCTTCTTTTCACCTGACAGTGAGGAGTTTCACCAGGGGGACGTAGCGCGTGGGAGGATCACACTATTCCCCCCAGTTTCCCCTCCCCCCTGAACAGGTGCCCTGACCAACCAGAGGAGGCGCTAGTGCAGCGACCAGGACACACACCCACATCTGGCTTCCCACCCGCAGACACGGCCAATTGTGTCTGTAGGGACGCCCGACCAAACCTGAGGTAACACAGGGATTTGAACCAGCGATCCCCGTGTTGGTAGGCAACGGAATAGACCGCCACGCCACCCGGACGCCCCCTTGTCTAGTTTTGTTAAGCAGTGATTGATCTTTGAAAAGCTTGAACTAAGGCTCCTGCTATGGAAGTGGCTTGTTGATGTTGCTCCATCCATTTCTATGTTCCTTTAGAACTGGTCTGTGGAGTGTTCACAATGTCTGTAGGTGTTCCTGTAGAAGTTGTTGTCAGGGTCTGTATCATTTTCAGTGTCTTGTGCTTTATACTCAGTATATTTGAAGGTGTTCATGTCCAGTTTTTCATAGTCTGTGGATGAGTGATTTCTGTCCAGACTTGACATGGGTGTGTTTAGTGTGTTCAGTTATCGTGATGATCTTCATGTCTTCATACTGCGACCTTGTTGTGACTGCTCTCCCGGCTTTCATACGTCAGACTTGTCCAGTTCATTTATGTTCCGTATGATAAGCACTTTGGCTGCCTCTGGTGTTGATCCATTCAGCTTAGTGAGTATTGTTCAGCCTGCTGTCCATGTCGCCTGGATCTTGCTCCGTCTCTTTAGTATGCATGCTCTCCTTGCAATGTCCACACTTTTCTTGGTGAGGTGTTCATTTATGTACATGTCACACCCCTTTAATTTCCATCCTTGTTTGAGGAGCTCCTGCTGTTCTTCCTGTTGTTGAAGAGGATAATTATAGCTGGCGTTGCACTTTTGTTGTTGCTAGGCAGGGTGTGACAATCCTTGATGTCACTGCTGTTGACAGAAAAGCCTTTGCTATCCAGGAAACCAACTACCTGATGCTCCAGCGATTCCCTCTTGGCCTGGGACACATCGGCCCCACGCCAGGCGGTGTTGTCCTCAGAGGCCACCGCTGCGTAGGTCCTATGTCTGGTCTTTAGGCCAGTAATAATCAGACAATTTACCCGGGAGTACTGTTCAAGGTCGGCCACTCAGTTCTCCAGAGATGTGATCTTTCTATCTTTTTCCGCATTTTGTTTCTTGAGTGACTGAACTTTGTCCATCAGCTCCAAGATCTTCTTTTGTTGAGTGGCGACTGTTACCATCTCAGTCGACCAGAAGACGAGAAATTTCTTAATCTCCTCAACCTCATCTGTAAGGCTAGTGCCTTTCTTTTGACACATTTTGCTCTGAAGGTTGACTCGGGGGAGGGGAAAAAAACTCAGAAATAGACTTTTGAAGATTAAGCTATGGGAGTCGCTGGAGCACACATTTTAAGCATCCATCTTAGTCTTTGCTTCCAAACGTGTACTTCATCATAATATAATTAAACAAATTAGTTTATAAATGATCAATTAACCTTCATCTCAATTCTTAAGCACACCATAATCCCAGTCAATAGATAGAAACTGCTACTTACACTGAAGGTTATTCAAAAGACACACGGCAAACACTTACACAAACTATCAAGGTGAAGGTGTTTGGAGGCAGGAGTAGGACGTTATTCAGGTCTCTATTCATAAGGTGGTAAGTACCACCACGAGCAGAATCAGAATCATGTTTATTGGCCATGTAGGTTTGCACAAACATGGAATCTGACTCGGTTTCATGGCTCTTTCAGTGTACTTAACATAGAATAACAACACTACAACACAACAACCTTCACATATATACACAAGGACTGACTTATACAGGTGAAATAAGAGGTGTTAAAGTGCAGTGGTGCAGAGAATATATCAGAGATGCTGGCGTAGATGTTAGCAGCTTACTGACATACACAGATACAGGGAGAACATGCAAACTCCACACAGAAAGGAACTGGGACAGCGTGGGGTTCGAACCCAGGATCTTATGCTGTGAGGCACCAGTGCTAATCACTGAGCCACCGTGCAGCCCACTACTACAATAGCGTCCCATTTGGGGTGTCAGGCAAAGCCTTGGATAGGCTCTAGTTTGTTCAGAACTATGGCCAGGGTCCTCACATGCACCAAACCTGGAAACATGGCCTTGCCACCTCAAACCTCTCCAAGCTCCTCCATATACACACCCCTTCCGTAGCCTCCGTCCCACTGACTCTGGACTCCTCACTATTTCAAAAACTAGACTCTGTACCGTGGGGGACCGTGCTTTCAGTTTCGCTGTTCTCAAGCTCTGGAACTGTCTCCCCCCAACAACCTGAAACTTGGACTCCATCACCACCTTCAAAAAGAGACTCAAAACTGACTTGTTCAGGCTGGCTTCCCCTCAGTGTAACATGCTCCTTTGCATATATTTTTATTAAGATATAATATTCATAATTAATTCTTTTAGTGTTTGTATTGCTGTTTTTTTTCCTCCCCCTTTTTCTTCCCAATTGTACTTGGCCAATTACCCTATTTTCCGAGCCGTCCCGGTCTCTGCTGCACCCCCTCTGTTGATCTGGGGAGGGCTGCAGACTACCACATGCCTCCTCTGATACATGTGGAGTCTCCAGCCGCTTCTTTTCACCTGACAGTGAGGAGTTTCACCAGGGGGACGTAGCGCGTGGGAGGATCACACTATTCCCCCCAGCCCCCCCCTCCCCCGAACAGGTGCCCCGACCGATCAGAGGAGGCGCTAGTGCAGCGACCAGGACACATACCCACATCCAGCTTCCCACCAGCAGACATGGCCAATTGTGTCTGTAGGTACGCCCGATCAAGCTGGAGGTAACACGGGGATTCAAATGTTGTTTTATTTGTTTGATTTATTTTCTATCAGTTTCTTTTTCTATTGTACGGTGTCTTTGGGATTCCTGAAAGTCGCTTTAAATCTAATGTATTTTGTGTCTGTGAATGTTCTCATTCATCCAGGTCATGGTTATCCAAAGGAGTTGAATCAAGTGCAACTGGACTTGGTATATATCCGTGAAGACGTTTCGCCTCTCATCCAAGAGGCTTCCTCAGTTCGTGCCTTTCTGACTAGACCAAGCTAGTCTGACTGGCTGCTGATGAGACTCAGATATTTAACCTCTTTGGAGTCGTTATCAGAGCTAATGATGTTCATGGCTCTTTGTGTTCCGATGTTTAGCAATGCCCGTCGTTATCAGATCACAAAAAGCCACGCATATCAATAGCTCAGACAGCGACTCCAAAGAGGACAAATATCTGATTTTCATCACCAGCCAGTCAGACTAGCTTGGTCTAGTCAGAAACGCACGAACTGATGAAGCCTCTTGGATGAGGGGCAAAACGTCTTCACGGATATATACCAAGTCCAGTTGCACTTCATTCAATTACTTTGGATAATGTACTTTGTAGTTGCTCACCTTAATGTTGGATCGTCTTCTTTTGGCTTGTTCCCTGTTTCTCAGGGGTTGCCACAGCGGATTTTACAGTTTCCATCAGTACCCTGTGAGGGCACAACACCAAGGGCAGCTGTTGTCAACCCAGGCCTCGACTGATCCTGTATGGAACCTCAACCGATCCGGTATGGTCTTGTCAATTCGCATAGTGATCGGCCAGTAATTTATGTCGGATGCCCTTCCTGACACAACCACTAACCCTATGGACGGGAGCACAGGTAAAGCGCTGGATGCCGTCTCTGTATTCATGGAGTTGCGCCCATGCCTTTCGCCCATGCCTGTCGCTCACTTTAATGTTGGATGCATACAAAAAACCCAGTATGAGTCCGAGGTATCAAGTTTGTTTGTGGTAAAATAGCTTATCTTTTCAAGTGCAAAGTGAAACGTCATTCCTTTCAGCCCCTGGGAAGTTCCACAGCTTGTTTTCTTCCATGCGCGGGCATTGTACCATTTAACTTCTAAAAAACATACATTAAGCAGGAACCGTACATTGTTTGAAGTTGGTCAGGTTTTAAATGAATTAAACAACATGACAAAATCAGGCTTAGTTTTAAGTGTTAAAAAAACTGCTCCAGTCTTGTGGGCGTCCGGGTGGCGTAGCGGTCTATTCCGTTGCCCACCAACATGGGGATCTCTAGTCCGAATCCCCATATTACTTCCGGCTTGGTCGGGCGTCCTTACAGACACAATTGGCCGTGTCTGTGGGTGGGAAGCCGGATGTGGGTATGTTTCCTGGTCGCTGCACTAGCGCCTCCTCTGGTTGGTCTGGGCGCCTGTTAAGGGGGGGAGGGGGAACTGGGGTGAGTAGCCCTCCCGTGTGCTACGTCCCCCTGGTGAAACTCCTCACTGTCAGGTGAAAGGAAGTGGCTGGTGACTCCACATGTATGGGAGGAGACATGTGGTAGTCTGCAGCCCTCCCCGGATCAGCAGAGGGGGTGGAGCAGAGACCGGGACGGCTCGGAAGAGTGGGGTAATTGGCCAAGTACAATTGGGGAGAAGGGGGGGGCAGCTCCAGTCTTGCTAGATTTGTGAAAAGGGTAAAATAATAGAAACCTTGCTTTGGCCTGAGTTCAAGTGACTGCGTCTCTGAGACGTATTGAAGATAAACAGTTTTGTCATTCGGCCAAATGCTGCTGACATTGTTTGGACTGACAGAGATGAATCTTGAGTTTTGCCAGTGTGGAAGTTTAATGAGACACCATGCTGGTGAATCCAAATACTACCCCTCGGCCACATCCGTGAGGAAAAGCGGGACAGAAATACAGCCTCGCAGGCGCACTGCATGCAAACAGTGGTTAGCGGAGGAAATAAAAAGTACAAACGGGGGAATGAAAATGTGCAATATGACACGAAGGCTTTAGATGAGTTCTAGTCCAGTATGCTCCCAGAAGTGATGACTAATTTCTCCAGTCTTTCACTGAGCTTAACACCATCCGCAGTGTCGGAGACTGCACCGAGGTCAGGCGTGCTAGTACACAGCATTCATCACGGTTAGCATCGTCATTAGCATACCACAGTCAGTAATGAAGACTTTTAACATTCCTGAGCCTCGTGTTTGTTGCATAATCAGATCCAGCGTTGGGGAGTGAAAGGAAAGTCATGGCAGCATTTCACTAAGGAGCAAGCACGTGTTTTAGTGTGAAAGGCAGCCAGATATGGGATGCTTCAGAGTACGACGTCACATAAGGTTGAGCGAGTCACATAAAGCTGTCGTGGCTCCACAGTCTGTCATTCACAACCCGCTGAAAGCCACTTCTGTCTTCACGGCGTACTTCTCTTCATCTGGGGCTCAACAGCTCGAGTAACTTACCACTGAACAGAAAGCATTTCATTGTGACTCACCGCTGCAACGACATGGAAATTGCCTGTTTTAAGGGGAGATTTGAGTCTGTAAACGCACAGTTACCCCCGTGTTGTACTCATGTGAGGCGTTTAACCAATATGACAGGTTACGACGCAGCAACAACTGCTCGTGAGGTGTGGCCATGACTTGTGTCATTCAGCTGGTCCACTGGCAGCCAGTGTTTACCCTCTGATATGTGGCGACAACATTTATGTTATGTAAATGTCACATCCACATCCCGCTGTGTGACATTTCAGACTCACCGCCTCTCCGTCCCATGCAGTCTGGGACACATGAAAGGTTACGGCTTAAAAGGGTGCAGCAGTTATATTATTTCCTGTCAAATTCTGTACACAGCCAAGTCAGACGGAGCGCCCTGGACTGTAACTTCAAACCTGAACATTCGTGTCGACTGTATCGGCCTCGGTCTTTGTGCTCTTTAGCAAACCATGGCGGCGGCTTGTGTCGAGCTTGTTGGGAGAATGAAGGTTGGCTAACTATCTGTTGAGAGCAGAGGGGGGCCGAGAATACTGTAGTGAAACTTATTATTCACGCTGGCGTCTGAAGCCAAAAGAGACGCCGGCGGTCTAACAGCACTACCGAGCTGCTGCACAATGCGGGTGCTTTAAAGTCGGGTTTCACTAGATGGATTTCAGGGTCTGGCCTGGCAGATTTCTCAGAGAACAGATAGCGTGAAATTCCACTCCTGCCATTCAGCATCATCGCTCTGCTTTGTTTTTTAAATAGCTCAGCATCCCCCGTCTCTGAGGGAAGAGCCGCTTGCTGCACAGATGCAGCACATCTGAATGACGGTGTTAAGAGCAGAAGGACCTGAGGGAAAGAAGGCTGCATCAGGCCTAACAAAGACACGCTACGTGAAATGTGGATTTCAGGTTCCACTGGATTGTACATCAATTACATCAAGTGCTCCTCATCATCGTCATGGCGTTTCTCTACAGCATGCTACCATCTTAGCGGACAGACGATATGGGTTTGGGTGGGGTATTGAGAGAGGGGCATAGAGAGAGAGAGATAAGAGGTGGAGAGGGACAGAGTGTGCTATTTGTAGCTTTAAGTTACGCTACGTGCAGCATACATCTACATGTACATGTAGACATGTAGACATGTAGATGTGTAGGTCAGGTGGATCGGCCATACTACATTGTCCCTAGGTGTGAATGTGTGTGTGTGTGGTTTCCACCACACACACACACCCACCCCTCAGTTGTGCCAGTGGGGATTTCTCAAGACTGAGGAAAAGGGTCTTGAAAAACTGCGACCTCCAGGCCAGGACAAAAATTCTGGTCTACAGAGTGGTAGTGTTGCCCACCCTACTGTATGGATCAGAATCCTGGACCACATACAACAGGCACCTGAGGGCACCAGAGGCACATCATCAGAGGTGCCTCCGAAAAATCCTCAAGATCACCTGGGAAGATAGACGCACCAACACCAGTGTCCTGGAGGAGGCTAACATTCCCGCTATCACTGCCACCATCGCCCAACACCAGCTCAGATGGACTGGCCATGTCATCCGTATGCCTGACTCTCGTCTTCCAAAACAAGTCCGATACTCCCAGCTTCTCACAGGACAACGTGCCCCGGGAGGTCAAAAGAAAAGGTATAAGGATAACATCCAATCGAACATCAAAAAATCCCACATAGACCCTAAGACCTGGGAGGACACAGCAACCAACAGCGCCACCTGGAGAAACCTTGTCCGGGAAGGAGCTGCACTATATGATAATGATCTCCACCGTGCTCCAGAAGACAAGCGCAGACTCAGAAAGGAGGGAGTTTCCCCCAAAAAGGCCCAAACCAATCCCATGACTACCACCACCCACCCCTGCCCACACTGCACCAAAATATGCTGCTCCAGGATCGGTCTCTTCGCCCACCTGAAGACCCACAAGGACCAAGAAGGAGGACAGTCATACTCCACCCCGAATGACCGCCGATCATGATGATGATGATGATGATGATGAGGCCGGCCTGGTGGCCTGTCCAGGCTGTCTCCCTGCCTGCTGCCCAATGACTGCTGGGATAGGCTCCAGCATCCCGACGACCCTGAAAGCAGGAAAGCGGTGTGGATCATGGATGGATGGATGAGTTACGCTACAGGCTGTGATCGATAAATGGCTTCTTCAACTAAGCCATGTTTGCATACATCAATAATATAAACACGTGAAATTAGCATTTTTGTAAGACAACAAAGTATATCCTCTGATCATCACTGTTAGGTGTCAGATGTGTAGTTTTCCATTTGGTTTATATTGATGTATAAATATATTGATATGAGAATATATTGATATGTAAAGAAGAAGTATATTTTTAAAACTGGAGGATATGAGCTTACTTTGAGCCTGCAGAAGAGCAGCCTCTGCATGTGAGGGACTTTCTTAAACCATTTAGCTTCAGGTGGCTAAGTGTGGGAGCGGACTGCATTTGGACTTTCTAGGTCAAAGCACAAGGAATCATGGGAAAGCTTTCACTTACAGCAACATGATTTGCTTATCTTGAGCAGCCCAAGTCATAATCACATTGTCGCTCTATAGGCCTCGACTATTTATAGGCTTTTCTACTCATATAAACAGGAAATTGCCATGAAAAGTAATCATCCTGCAGAGCCGCAAACCAAGCTGAGCCATTAACCTTCTTGACGTCCTTTGGAATCTACACCTCCTTTAATATTTCCACCTGGAGGACTTATTTAAAAAAAACACTCACAAAGTGAGTTCACAAGTATTCGGTACAGATATTTGCGGGTATTGCCATCATTTAGGATACTCAAGCTGCCACTTCCCAAGAGACGGCATTTTGTTCCCATTTGACTGTCTCATTGTGTTGTCATTTTATATGTTAGAAGGCAGCACATTTTTTGTTGTGTTGTATGTTTTGTTAACTTATCCACATTTCATCCATATCCAAGCGTCAGCTGACACCCATAATGGAAGTTACATTCTATCAGCATTAGAATATTTACAATATAAACATAAGATCCTGTAGCGCCTCCCAGAGTGCAGGGGGGAGAACAGTGCATGGTTGGGGTGGGTGGGATCTCTGCTGATGCTCAGACCCCTTCGAAGGCAGCGTTTGTGATAAATGTCTTGTATGGCTGGGAGCTGGGTACCGGTGATATGCTGGGCCACCTTGACGACCCGCTGCAGAGCTTTCTGGTCTACTGAGGTACAGTTGCCGTACCACACTGAGATGCAGCTGGTCAGGATGCTCTCTATGGTGCAGTGGTAGAAGTTGGTGAGAATTTTGGGGGGTAGACGGGCGCTGCTCAGCCTCCTCAGGAAATGCAGGCGTTGTTGGGCCTTTTTCACAAGGGCCTGTGTGTTGAATGTCCAGGAAAGGTCCTCGCTGATATGGACTCCAAGGAATTTAAAGCTGGAAACACGCTCCACTTCCACCCATTGATGTGTATGGGGGAGTGGCTGCAGCTTCTAGACCTCCTGAAGTCCCCAATCAGCTCCTTCGTCTTCTGCACATTGAGGACAAGATTGTTGGTCGTACACCATGATGTGAGGTGCTCAATCTCGTCCCTGTAGGCCGTCTTGTCATTGTTGGTGATACGGCCAATGACTGTGGTGTCATCTGCAAACTTAACTATAACATTTGAAGGGTGAGTTGGCAGGCAGTCGTGGGTGAAGAGGGAGAAAAGGAGGGGGCTCAGAACACAGCCTTGAGGGGCACCTGTGCTGAGGGTCAGGGTGGAGGAGGAGTGGTCACCTAACCTAACAGACTGAGGTCTGTTGGTCAGGAAGTCCAGGGTCCAGTTACAGAGGGAGGGGTTGAGGCCAAGGGAGAGGAGTTTGGTGGTTAGTTTGGCGGGGATGATGGTGTTGGAGGCAGAGCTGTAATCTGTAAACAGCATCCGGATGTATGTGTTGTTAAGTTCATGGTGGGTCAGAGCAACGTGCAGGGTAGTGGCAATGGTGTCCTCAGTAGACCTTTTGGGATGGTAGGCGAACTGATGTGGGTCGAATGTGGGGGGGATAATGTTTTTGATGTGAGCCAGAACCAGTCTCTCAAAGCACTTCATGGCAATGGGGGTGAGTGCTATGGGCCGGTAGTCATTCAGCCATGTGGATGTTGGTTTCTTGGAGACAGGAATGATAGAGGTGGTCTTAAAGCATGCTGGGACTATGGATTAATAATAATAATAATAATAAATCAATTTTATATAGCGCTTTTCTAGTACTCAAAGTCGCTTTACAATAAATGGAGTGAAACAAGACAACAGATGAACATAACACAGACATACAGGGGTGGATGGGAAGGGGGGCTACGAGAGGGAGAAGCGGCAGCCACAGACGACGCCAGCAGTACTCTCCGACTTGGACAGATATAAAGGGAAAGAAAAACAAACATCATAAATCACATAAATCACAGATGCAGGTGGAGCGCTCAGTCCCCAGCCTGCCCCAGTCCAGGGGTGTATGAGCGGACGGGGGGGCACGAGAAGGCAATGGAGAAAAGGTGTGTCTTGAGACAGGATTGGAAGAGTGGGAGGGATTCTGAGTCTCTAATGATTTGGGGAAGTGAGTTCCAGAGCCTGGGAGCTGCTCTGGAGAAGGCTCGTTCACCAAAGCTGCGGAGGTTGGACCTGGGGGTAGAGAGAAGGGAGGCTGAGGTGGATCTGAGGGCCCGAGAGGGTTGGTGGAGGAGAGGAGATCGGTGAGGTAAGGGGGAGCCAATTTGTGAAGGTCTTTATAAGTAAGAACCAGGAGTTTGTAATTGATCCGGTGGGAGATGGGTAGCCAGTGGAGGTCTTTTAGGACTGGGGGGATGTGGTGCCAGGATTTGGTGAAAGTTAAAAGTCGGGCGGATGTGTTCTGGACCAATTGGAGTCTCTTGATAGGCTAGCACTGATGCCATAGAGGAGTGAGTTGCAGTAATCAAGGCAGGAGGAGATGAAGGCATGGATCAGTATCTCAGCAGCAGGGCGTGTGAGAGAGGATCTTTTTTTTGCAATGTTGTGAAGGTGGTAGAAGGAGGATTTGACCATTTGGCGGATATGTGGCTCAAGGGAGAGGGTGGGATCAAGGATCACACCAAGGTTGCGTGCCTGGGATTGGGACAGTGAGAGGTTAAATATAGTTGTGAAGACCTCAGCCAGCTGGTCAGCACATTCCCGGAGACCCCGACCCGGTATGCCGTCCGGTCCGGCAGCCTTCCGTGTGTTCACTCTGCGCAGTGATTCTCTGATATCTGCGATCGATAGAGTGAGCACTTGGTTTTCTGGGTGGCTGGGGATTTTTGTGGCTGGGTCAGTATTGTCCTTGTTGAAGCGGGCATAGAAATGATTTAGCTCGTCTGGCAAGGTCTTCTATCTGGTCTTAGTCCCATCGTGCGTATGTCAGAATATTGTCCATAAAATTTCTTTATTCCACTGGCTGATATTATAGCTTATTTTAAGAAATTGTGCTTGTTTTATGATAAGCCAACCGAGATATTTACTCCAAAAAGACTATCAAACAGTTTTTTTATAGATTTTATTTTGGCTTTTGATAATAATAATTCATTTTCTTTGTGGGCACCTGTCAGAGCACTCAAGGACACCGTACAGAACACAGTAAAAAACAACAGAAGAAGGAAAAACAGCAAATACAAATTCCTTTCCCCATCCATCCCAGATACAGTCAATAACAAAAAAGGTTATGCATGTGTATATCAAATAAGAGGAGACACATAAAACACTAACGTAGTTTGTTCTCCGAGGCGTTAAAGGTACTCAGTCGTGGTTACCTTCTGTGGCATTTTGATAATGGTACTGGCAAGCTGTTCATATAGTCCCAAGTAAGGCTGCCAGATCTTTAAGAAGGCATCATAAGTCATCCAGGTAGCGTAGCGGTCTATTCCGTTGCCTGCCAACACGGGGATCACCAGTTCGAATCCTCGTGTTACCGCCGGCTTGGTCGGGCGTGCCTACAGACCCAATTGGCGGTGTCTGTGGGTGGGAAGCCGGATGTGGGTATGTGTCCTGGTCACTGCACTAGTGCCTCCTCTGGTCAGTCGGGGGGGCACCTCTTCAGGGGGGAGGGGGAACTGGGGGGAATAGCATGATCCTCCCACGCGCTACGTCCCCCTGGTGAAACTCCTCACTGTCAGGTGAAAAGAAGCGGCTGGTGACTCCACATGTATGGGAGGAGGCATGTGGTAGTCTGCAGCCCTCCCTGGATCAGCAGAGGGGGTGGAGCAGAGACCGGGACGGCTCGGAAGAGTGGGGTAATTGGCCGAGTACAATTGGGGAGAAAAAGGAGGGAAAAATTCCCCCCCCCCCAAAAAAGAAGGCATCATAGTGTTTCTGAGATGTAATCTTTTTAAGGGGGGGGGGCACAACGATTCATTTCCGAGAACCATTTAGCTATGAGAGGTGGGGAATCAAACTTCCATGTGATTGTTATGCATTTTCTGGCAACACCTGCGTAAAGCTGTTCCTATAGATGTTATCCAAGATTTACTTAGCTGTGCATTAATAGTTGTAAAGTTCCCTGATAGACAAAATTCTGGATCCAGTGGAAAAGTATTTCCTGTGATATTAGTCAGTGTGTCACAGTTGTTGTGCAAGAAGGTGTTTCCTTTTGCACATAGCCAAGTACAATGGAAAAAAGACCCTTCCTCGGTGCCGCATCTATAGCAGATCCCTGACGATTAGGCTTTGTATTTGTGTAACTAGTGGCGCGGGGGTGCAGTGGTTAGTGCAGTCGCCTCATGGCAAGAAGGTCCTGGGTTCGAGCCCCGGGGTAGTCCAACCTTGGGGGTCATTCCGGGTCGTCCTCTCTGTGGAGTTTGCATGTTCTCCCCCTGTCTGCGTGGGTTTCCTCCGGGGGCTCCGGTTTCCTCCCACAGTCCAAAGACATGTAGGTCAGGTGAATCGGCCGTACTACATTGTCCCTAGGTGTGAATATGCGTGTGTGTGTGTGTGTGTGTGTGTGTGTGTGTGTGTGTGTGTGTGTGTGTGTTTGTGTGTGTGTGTGTGTCAGCCCTGTGATGGCCTGGTGGCCTGTCCAGGGTGTCTCCCCGCCTGTGGCCCAGTGACTGCTGGGATAGGCTCCAGCATCCCCGCCACCCTGAGAGCAGGATAAGCGGTTCGGATAATGGCTGGATGGATGTGTGTAGCGTCTGTGGTGTAGCACAGAGTTGGAGGAGGAAGTGATAATGAGTCAGTCCGTATCTGGAATGAACGGAGGCTGACAAACTCTTCCAACACAGGTTACGACCAAAGTTCTTTAAAGTTTCTTGTTTTTGTATTTCTTGTCCTGCTCAGTGAAAATTCTTCATAGCAAGTCATGAAACAAGTGTGCTTTCTTGAGATGTCATATCTGCCAGCGGGGCGGGAGAATCTTTATTAGCGGTATCTTGAAATAAGCATTACGAGACGTGTGACAAGGCAGACCACCGTGATAAGCTTTCCTTTCTTTTTGTGGTGCATTGTTGTTTTTTTAAATCTGGTCATTTCGGTTTTGGATTTATATGACAAGCTTTATCCATGATATTGTTTTTTGTTTCCTCGAGCTGACCACCTTCTCCAAGGAAATCAAACTGCCGTTTTGGTCTGTCGGTATGACCCAAGTGGTCTGTAACTGCATGGTCACAAGTCAGAGACTTCTGACCTCGCGAGCATATACTGGAAGGCTTAACAAGGTTTCCTGTGCTGTTCTGTCGCAGAGCAAAAGGAACAGCGCGTAACCTTCAGCTCCGCCAGATGTCTCGAGTCTGTGCCAGACGTTAACTTCCATTACTTCTATTTTCAAACCCATAAAAGTGTTTAAAGACCTTTTCCCCCACCAAACGCAAGCGTTTTTCACAGACGCTGACAGCGGTGGCAGTTAAATTAGAGATACACCACTTTTTCCTCTCGCTTGACCGAACACGGGAGTGATCCCATCAGGTGCGTTGGCCCAAGATGGAGGACGGGGCCCCGTGCCTTTACAGCCATTTAGTTTTTAACATCACTGCATCTTTATACATCACAGCCCTCATGGCAGGAAAAAAAAAGAGACACCAGCCGCATCTGAAATAAGAGAAGATTCATATGAACCGAATAAGAAGGTTCAAGTGCTTTCTGCCTCACGTAAGACAGGTGATGAACATCGTTGAGAGACTGCTTGATCCGGCTGATTCTGAGGGCAAATGAAAACCAACACAACACCCAAACCTCTGAATTAATAATGGATTCAAGCCCCGGCTGTGAAATGTAGAAAAAAACCCAAAACTATTCATAGCATGCAAGAAACTTTTATCTGTACTTTCACATGAAAAACAGCCTCCCTGTCATCCAGGATGCCATCAACAGCAGTCTGAGTTGGCATTTTAACTGTCGGTCTCAGCGTGAGGCTGCTGGCTCAAGAGGATTCAAGAGGGATTAAAGGGGCGTTAAACCGTTTTTCATGTTTCGAACTGAGAAGAAGTTAGTGTGGGTCTAGGATGGTAGATTCCCCTCATAATAAATTGCAGTGAATTCGTGCACGTGCTTCTGATGGCCTCACGGTCTCACCATCCCAATTCTGACACCAATGTAGTGAATTCAGCGGGCAGCCGGGAATCCACCGCAGCCAGGACACGAACCCGGGTCACCCAGCGACTGCGCTAACCAGTTGAGTAATGCCCCTTTTCCACTACATGGTCCCAGCTCAACTCAACTCGACTTTTTCGTTTTCCATTAATGGAAAGTGCCGGCATTTTGGGAACTGTTACCACTTTTCTGGGACCACCTTTGTTGAGGTTCCAAAAAAACTGGAGCGGGTACCAAAATCAATGCAGACCAGCTACACTGAGGGGCACTGTTACGGTGATGGAAAACGACACTCTGCGAGCCGAGTTGAGCCGGTACCATAAAGTGGAAAAGAGGGATAAAGGGTCCGACCCGTTAGCCACGGGCTACCAAGTCTAGTCATCTGTGGTCATTACAAAATCCAACAGAAAATGAGACGCATCACACTTTCACTTTGAGAGAGAGATTTTGTGCTTTTTCTTAGAGAAAACGCACATTACGATCAACCCCCTAGTAGAATTTGCTCTCTTGCTACAGGCATATTTTTGGCTAGCTTTTGGAGGCTCTTTGTCTGGAGGTCTGGAGACAGTGGCACTGACAAAAAAACAGGAGGTGGAGCTGGAGGTGAATGAGTTGAAGATGATAAGATTTTGACTGGGAGTGATGAAGAAGGACAGGATTAGGAAGGAGTATATTAGAGGGACCGCTCAGGTTGGACGGTTTGGAGACAAAGCAAGAGAGACAAGATTGAGATGGTTTGGACATGTGTGGAGGAGAGATGTTGAGTATATTGGGAGAAGGATGCTGAATATGGAGCTGCCAGGGAAGAGGAGAAGAGGAAGGCCAGAGAGGAGGTTTATGGATGTGGTGAGGGAGGACATGCAGGTGGCTGGTGTGACAGAGGAAGATGCAGAGGACAGGAAGAGATGGAAACGGATGGTCCGCTGTGGCGCCCCCTAATGGGAGCAGCCAAAAGTAGTAGTAGTAGTAGTAGTTTTGGAGGCTCTTTGGGCTAGTAAATTTTTCCTGACCTGGCAACCCTGTCTGCACCCTTATTTAGAACTTGAATACACAGAGACAGGCTAAAATCGAGTGTTTACTTATTCTTTAAAAAAGGACTGTTTTCACTGGGCACGACACCTAATTCAACATGGCCGCTACGTGTTTCAGCTAGCTAGCGCAGAATATAGCTGGCTAAATAGTAGCTTGCTTTTACACCAAACTGTTTATTTGATTAGTATTGCCCAAACAACTTTAACCATCTAAGATACACAACAGGCCCATTTATTGTGCTGGAATACTTTTAATTAGTTTTGCTTTAGTAGTGGCTATTTAGCTCTCCAGGAGATTTAGATTTCTACTAAAACTTAAACCCACCATCCATCCATCCATCCATCCATCCATCCATCCATACCGCTTATCCTGCTCTCAGGGATGCTGGAGCCTATCCCAACAGTCATTGGGCGGCAGGCGGGGAGACACCCTGGACCGGCCGCCAGGCTATCACAGGGCCGACACACACACACACACACACACACACACACACACACACACACACACACACACGAACAATTTAGTATGGCCAAGCCACCTGACCTACATGTCTTTGGACTGTGGGAGGAAACCCACGCAGACACGGGGAGAACATGCAAACTCCACACAGAGGACGACCCCGTGGCTTGAACCCAGGATCTTCTTGCTGTGAGGTGACTACGCTAACCACTGCACCACCGTGCCGCCCTAAAACTTTAACCTTTCGACCAAATGTATCCTGGTTTTAGCCTAGATGGTGCATACCATTTCGATGTCTTTTAGGCATTTAAATCAACATAAAATTGCTTTGTGTGTTGGATCAAGTTGGGTCAGAGACAGGACAACCAGGTATTCCAGTACAGGACAACCAGGTATTCCAGTACTAAGTGTGCAAGTCACCGTTTTGAAACAACTGTACATGTTGATGGAACACATCAGTTGAGACAGAGTAGAAATATTTGGCTTCCCTCTTA
Source organism: Lampris incognitus (assembly GCF_029633865.1). Lineage (NCBI taxonomy): Eukaryota > Metazoa > Chordata > Actinopteri > Lampriformes > Lampridae > Lampris > Lampris incognitus. The sequence goes on along the minus strand of NC_079211.1, from coordinate 151,800,509 downwards.
AGCCAAGCTGATTAGCACACGTGGTCCTGCAGCAAATGTTAGGTGTGTGGTTGTTGAAATGAATGAAGGTTTTGTTAAAAGCTGAGCATCCATATTTTCTCTCCAGATGTGATCTTGAAAATGCAGTAACACGGCAGACAGATTCACAAACTGGCTGCCATCTATCTACGTACTCTCACTCTTTTAAAGCTAAATATTATTCATCATGTCCCAACATTTGAACTATACCAGACATCAAATAGCGCCTCTCACATGGCCAAAGAGCCACACACAGACCTGACATTTTAACCGACCCAAATTCTACCTGCAAAGCCCGGTTACATTAATATCGTCTTTGATCTGAGCTCGACTGTTCAATCCCCCGTCAGACAACGGCATGAGAGCAGCGGAAGGCTGAGAGGTGATCTTTGTTATTCCGCTAGATGTGGTGTCGCCCAAACAGGGAGGAATACCAGGCTGTTTAATCAGCCATATTTAATCATACATTATTTATTACAATTACAGGAACTGCTTGGTACAAGAGCAGCTTCGGGTCTCAGAAAGTAGCGGCATGAAAAAAAGTGTGTGGGAATAAATGTGACTGAGCCGGAGGTGCTTCTCTCAAAGAAGAGCATAATGTATCATTCAGGACCTGCTGGAGACATTTTCCCATCTGCCTCTACAAGATGTCAGGCCAGAGGCGTAAAGGAGTCGCACACGTTGCTCATGTATTATCCACCACACCGTGTCAAAAACAGATTTATTTTGGATCTTTGCTGAGACTGTCGGCTGTGTTCTTATGTGAAATAACCCATTTTGATTTATTCTATTAATCATGGACACCAGTCAGCCAAAATATTAAAACCACCTGCCCAATGTGTCGGTCCCCCTCGATGTGGGGGGGGGGGGGGGTGAAAAAGACCCCCCCAATAAACAAGAACATCCACTACTAGATATATGCATATATACAGTGCATCCGGAAAGTATTCACACCCCTTCACTTTCCCCACATGTTGTTATGTTACAGCCTTATTCCAAAATGGATTAAATTCCTTTTTCTTTCTCATCAATCTACACACAATACCCCATAATGACAAAGTGAAACATTTTTTGTAGACATTTTTGCAAATTTATTAAAAATAAAAAACTGAAATATTGCATGTACATAAGTATTCACACCCTTTGCTATGACACTCAAAATTGAGCTCAGGTTTATCCTGTTTCCACTGATCACCCTTGAGATGTTTCTACATCTTGATTGGAGTCCACCTCTAGTAAATGCAATGGATGGGACATGATTTGGAAAGGCACACACCTGTCTATATAAGGTCCCACTGTTGACAGTGCATGTCGGAGCAGAAACCAAGCCATGAAGTCAAAGGAATTGTCTGTGGACCTCCGAGACAGGATTGTATCAAGGCACAGATCTGGGGAAGGGTACAAAACATTTCCACAGCTTTGAAGGTCCCAAAGAGCACAGTGGTCTCCATCATTCGTAAATGGAGGAAGTTTGGATCCACCAGGACTCTTCCTAGAGCTGGCCACCCAGCCAAACTGAGCAATCGGGGGAGAAGGGCCTTGGTCAGGGAGGTGACCAAGAACCCGATGGTCACTCTGACAGAGCTCCAACGTTCCTCTGTGGAGATGGGAGAACCTTCCAGAAGGACAACCATCTCTGCAGCACTCCACCAATCAGGCCTTTATGGTAGAGTGGCCAGACGAAAGCCTCTGCTCAGTAAAAGGCACATGACAGCCCGCTTGGAGTTTGCCAGAAAGCACCTAAAGGACTCTCAGACCATGAGAAACAAGATTCTCTGGTCTGATGAAACCAAGATTGAACTCTTTGGCCCGAATGCCAAACGTCACGTCTGGAGGAAACCAAACACCTCTCATCACCTTGCTAATACCATCCCTACAGTGAAGCATGGTGGTGGCAGCATCGTGCTGTGGGGATGTTCTTCAGCGGCAGGAACTGGGAGACTAGTCAGGATCGAGGGAAAGATGAATGGAGCAAAGTACAGAGAGATCCTTGATGAAAACCTGCTCCAGAGGGCTCAGGACCTCAGACTGGGGCGAAGGTTTACCTTTCAACACGACAACGACCCTAAGCACACAGCCAAGACAACGAAGGAGTGGCTTCGGGACAAGTCTGTGAATGTCCTTGAGTGGTCCAGCCAGAGTCCAGACTTGAACCCCATTGAACATCTCTGGAAAGACCTGAAAATAGCCGTGCAGCGACGCTCCCCATCTAACCTTACAGAGCTAGAGAGGATCTCCAGAGAAGAATGGGAGAAATACCCCAAATATAGGTGGGCCAAGCTTGTAGCTTCATACCCAAGAAGACTTGAGGCTGTAATCGCTGCCAAGGGTGCCTCAACCAAGTACTGAGTAAAGGCTGTGAATACTTATGTACATGCAATATTTCAGTTTTTTATTTTTAATACATTTGCGAACATTTCTACAAAACCTTTTTTGCTTTGTCATTATGGGGTATTGTATGTAGATTGATGAGAAAAAAGGAATTTAATCCATTTTGGAATAAAGCTGTAACATAACAACATGTGGGGAGAGTGAAGGGGTGTGAATACTTTCCGGATGCACTGTATATGTATGTGTGTGTGTGTAATATTGGACATATACTCCCTGTATGTGCCATCGGTCATGTCATTCCCATCCCACAATATGTAAAAGTATTAGTTATTAACAACAACGAAAAAGCCCCCCCCCCCCGTGTCCTCCCCGTGTCTTTGGTACTGGCAGCGGCCTGCTGACACGTGACTGCGGTGACGTAGCAGTGGCCCTCACAACTTTTCAAGGATTAATACTACAGTAGGTGGTGATAATGCTCCATCTGGTTGCAATTCGCTATTAATCCAGGCGAAGACGAAGAAGAAGAACTTTTCAAGGCCGGAGCGATGAGTCCTGCTCTATTCTTTTTTCCATTCTTTATTGAACACGTTTTCATATATAGTGGTACAACAGACAGACGATAGAACACAAAAATAGAAAGGAGACAAAAATAAACAAAAAAAGACAACTTTTACAATGCCAATGTTTGTGTTATATGCAGCATCTTAAATTCGCCTGGAAATTTAAAGGTTTTAACAGGTTTTTTTGTAATCCTCCTCTGTTCCCCATCACTCACAGGTCTGTAAACTCCCCCCAGACAAAGTGGACTTACCCATTTGAAAAGATAAACATGTGGTTATGATGAACCCTGAGGGAGAAACGTGTATTTAATTAGGTAAATGTATTTTTGCTAACTCCTGTCAATGCTAGTCAATGAGCGGGAAGGCTAACTTTAGCTAGCAGAGACGTTGTGATAGTCACGCAGATACAGTCTAAAGGTTATAACGTTAATACGGAACGACTTACATCACCCTTGTTGTTGATACTGTGTTTTCTATAGCATGTACATTCATTTCACAGTACTGTGTTTTATATAGCAGGTACATTCATTTCACAGTACTGTGTTTTATATAGCACGTACATTCATTTCACAGTACTGTGTTTTATATAGCACGTACATTCATTTCACAGTACTGTGTTTTATATAGCACGTACATTCATTTCACAGTACTGTGTTTTATATAGCACGTACATTCATTTCACAGTACTGTGTTTTATATAGCAGGTACATTCATTTCACAGTACTGTGTTTTATATAGCACGTACATTCATTTCACAGTACTGTGTTTTATATAGCATGTACATTCATGTCACAGTACTGTGTTTTATATAGCATGTACATTCATTTCACAGTACTGTGTTTTATATAGCGTGTACATTCATTTCACAGTACTGTTTTATATAGCATGTACATTCATGTCACAGTACTGTGTTTTATATAGCATGTACATTCATTTCACAGTACTGTGTTTTATATAGCACGTACATTCATTTCACAGTACTGTGTTTTATATAGCACGTACATTCATTTCACAGTACTGTGTTTTATATAGCACGTACATTCATTTCACAGTACTGTGTTTTATATAGCATGTACATTCATTTCACAGTACTGTGTTTTATATAGTATTTACCTTCATGTCACAGTACTGTGTTTTATATAGTATTTACCTTCATGTCACAGTACTGTGTTTTATATAGCGTGTACATTCATTTCACAGTACTGTGTTTTATATAGTATTTACCTTCATGTCACAGTACTGTGTTTTATATAGTAGTGATGGACAGATGTCTAGGCTTTATGTTGGTTTATTAGCTGCCGAGATTAAAATAATAATAATAATAATAATAATAATAATAATAACGGTCTCCCAGGGGAGGCCTCGTATGGCCAAGAAACATGTTTTCTTTGCTGTAAACTGTTGTAAGATGGCAGTTTAAATCCGTTCTTTAAACATTTTTCCCGGGGCAGCATGGCCCCGGACCCCCGTACAGGGTTTTGTCCCCCCAGTATAAAGCTCTCTCCTCCGCCCTTGGCAGAGGGATATAGAGGCAGTCTTGGCGCCGCCAGGCCACAGTCTAATTACAGTTGAGTCCTGTAAGCTGATTATGTCCAGCAGATACCAGTAAAACATCGTAGATGGGGAAAAATTATTACATTTTCCACCGACATCTTCGAGTTTGTCTTGTGTTTTGTGTGTAGGTGTCCTTGGTTGGTACTGCCGCTAAGTTGGCTGGTGTATGTTTGGAAGCGAGTGGCCTAACACAAAGTACAGTTGGAGGGAAAACTATTACAGGTACCTCCTCTAGTCATCCATCACCTTCGCACGGCGGTGTCAGCGGCATGCTTAGGTGAGCCTGATTAAAGCCGGGATGTCCCTCGACTGCACCAAAAGAAATGCTGAGAACAGTTTGGGTTGGACTTGAAGCCCCCCTCCCCTTTTTTTTTGTTGCCCCACCCATCTCCCTGCTGCTTTATTCATGCGCTCTCTGGCCCACTTACTTCTGCTCGGTGCTTCTCCTCCATTAGCTGCATCCTCTGGCAGGTGCTGGTGATGCGACCGCGTCTCATTATTTGCTCCATGATGCCTCTGCCCTTGCGGCGCCTCTGTCAACGGCTGATGTTGCCAAGGTAAAAATATCACAGCAGCTTGTATTCATGCAAAAATGGAGGAATCAAAAAAGAAAGTCAAGGCAGTCACGGCATCGCCAACACTAACCTCCAGAACCGAAAATGGATATTGTGGGCAAGGTTGTTGTGGTATTGTGCTTTGGCAGAGCTTGCCCAGTGTGGGACCCCCCCCCCCCTTTTCTCCCCAATTGTATCTGGCCAATTACCCCACTCTCCTGAGCCGTCCCAGTCTCTGCTCCACCCCCTCTGCTGATCCGGGGAGGGCTGCAGACTACCACATGCCTCCTCCCATACATGTGGAGTCACCAGCCGCTTCTTTTCACCTGACAGTGAGGAGTTTCACCAGGGGGACGTAGCGCGTGGGAGGATCAGGCTATTCCCCCCAGCCCCCCCCCCCCCCGCACAGGCGCCCCGACCGACCAGAGGAGGCGCTAGTGCAGCGACCAGGATACATACCCATATCTGGCTTCCCACCCACAGACATGGCCAATTGTGTCTGTAGGGATGTCCGACCAAGCCGGAGGTAACACGGATTCAAACCGGCGATCCCCGTGTTGGTAGGCAACGGTATAAACCGCTACACTACCCAGACGCCCAAAAATCAGAAGACTTACAGAGAATATTAGAATTTATCAAACTCAGAATGGGCGGTTCAACAGTTCCATGAGAAGAGAAACGTCAGATAAGATCTCTGAGGAAAACCGTTCACCTGTGTTACTGACGGTGGTCACAGCTGAAATAATCCGGCTGTCTGTGGGATGAGTCACCCTGACAAGCAGGGAAAATGTAGCGGAACTATGAAATGGGAAATATCATTTATCAAGTACGTAGATCTTATCAACATTATTTCATTTCGCATTCTTGCACTGACCGAGGTAATTTGAAGTCTAATCAGCCAGAGATTCAGGTGATCTTGCCGCCGGCGGTGGGGAAACAGTTTCTTAGGGTTTTAGTCGCTCTCATTTGCCGCCCCAGAAGACTCGGGGTGAGGTGCACATATCCTCTTTCACGCTCCCACTAAAGCTGGTGTGAGCTGTCTGGATGTAGTTTGAACTCCTGGATTGTGTAAAATGGAAACGAGAAGACGTGGGATGTGAGACGGCTTCCCCGCACAGATCTCAGAAGGACTCGGAGAGGGAAAGTAGGTGACGAGGCCCCGGGCGGAGATGTTTTTTCACCTTTTTTGTTTTTCTGGGTTTACAACCCTGTGTTGTTCATGCCAGCACTTCATTATCATACATCACATCCTTGTAGGTACATTTTCATTGTAGCTGGCTGACAAAAAGCTGGATAATACTCAGGTGTATTTTAAGCGATGGTTTCTGGGGTACAGGTAAGGTTAAATATGAACAAACAAAGCATACAGAATTATATTTGACCTGTGTCTGGATGAGTACATGTTATTCAGTCTAAATTTACACAAATCTCTCCAAAAATCTTTTAAGTAAGGCTGCTAAAACCAACTTTAAAGTAGTAATAATAAACGCACTCATTCCACCCATCGTGAATTCTTCATTCATGTCTAAACAAGTAAAGTGAAATAATTTTGCACGTGTGGTGTGGTGCACAAATTTTGCACAAATCTTTTTCCATTTGTGCAAAAATGTTTTTATTTTGCATGTGTGGTGTGGCGCAATAATTTTACACAAATCTTGGTGTGGTGCACAAACAATTGAACATGTAAATTGCATTGTGCAACAGATTATCTAAGAATACCTTCATATAGCCACAAATACTGCAAAGGAATGGAGAGGTTAAGAATAGATGTGCAGAGAAAAAATGGACCGTGGAAAATCAGAAGCACAACAGAACACGTGCAGAATAGAAAATCTGCTGGATTTCTACTGTATTCACTCATTAAGGATCATGGGAACCTGTTAACACATATTTGCAGAACTGAGTTTTGACCTCTCAGATGTATGCAATAATGAATTTTGGGGTCATAAACGGCACGTACAATGATGAACAACAACGAAATAATGCTCAAACCAATCAGAAATATATATTTCAGTTGCATTAACTATAACAAAACAGCACAGACTAGAGTATTTGCTTACTTATGGGGGGGGGGTGTGCTTTCTATTTTGGTGTTAGGGAGGATTGTCCCCTAAAGTGCAACGTGATTCCTCTGGCAGCATGTGGGGGACGTGAAGGATAATCTGGTAATGTCAGAAAGCGCTGTTGTGGTTTACGTCATGTACCACTGTGAGGGAGCTGCAGCACATCCGGTTAGCTTCCATTTGGTTACTGCTGAGCCAGCAGACTGAGCCCAGCGATAAGGAATCTAAACTGAGGCTAAATCCTCAGCTCCAGTCTCTCTCTCTCTCTCTCTCTCTCTCTCTCTCTCTCTCTCTCTCTCTCTCTCTCTCTCTACCTCTATCTCTCTCTCTCTCTCTCTCTCTCTCTCTCTCTCTCTCTCTACCTCTATCTCTCTCTCTCTATACCTCTCTCTCTACCGCTCTCTCTATACCTCTCTCTCTCTCTACCGCTCTCTCTATACCTCTCTCTCTCTCTCTACCTCTCTCTCTCTCTACCTCTCTCTCCCTCTACCCCTCTCTCCCTCTCTCTCCACCTCTCTCTCCACCTTTCTGTCTACCTCTCTCTCTCTCTCCCTCTCTCTACCTCTACCTGTCTCTCTCTCTACCTGTCTCTCTCTACCATTAACAACTGTTCTCATTTGCAGTTGTCATTGGCTGTGGTAAATAGCAAATAAATTGTCCCCGTCATCGTGCGGGCAGGGTAGATGCTTTATTGTCCCCCACAGAGATTGATTCTCATTTCTTCCAGGGAAGTAGGCAGTTAGACACGAGCTCAGTGCCTCGATTTTTTTTTCTTTAAATCTCTATTGGACTGCAGCATGGAGGAGATGGAAGGTTTCCGCAACAGTCAGTCTTATTGAACCCCGTCTCTTGCTGTGAAATAAATGAAAAATAGATTATGATGTCTGAGGGGCAGCTAAGAATCTGAAAAAGTAACAGCAGTCAGTTAGGAAGAATTGTACCGCTACCAGAACATCAGTGTGTCTAGTTATTTCTGAGATGGGTGGGTGGGCATCACTGGCAAAAGGATGAACGTACATGTATCATTAAGCTGAAGAACTGACCTCTTATGTGGGCCCTTGTGTCCTGGGGGTGGTTAGGTCAGATGAGCCTCCTCCAGAGATGCCTTCAGCATCGTCCACTGTTCTGACTGAGGACATCTCTTCAGCCTCTGTGAGGGGTGGTGTTGGTGGACCCCCACCTGTTTTTTGGGCATCAACCTTATTTTCTATTGGCTATAATGGAGATCAAATTTGAACATATCCAGTAAGCACACATTTGGAGACTTGTACGTATAAAGGCATTTAGGTGTTGCTTTAAAACAGACAATATTAAATACTGGCAGTGTTGGGATGGCTGAAAATTTTACTTTTTTACTAACTACTTAAATATATCACATGTATGTAAGTAGTTCGTAAAAAAGTAAAAATTTCAGCCATCCCAACACTGCCAGTATTTAATATTGTTTATTTTAAAGGAACACCTGTACTATATATCACATGAACCCAGCCACTAAGGATGCACAAGCCAGTGCATCCTTAGTGCCGGTCCCAAGCCTGGATAAATGGGGAGGGTTGTGTCAGGAAGGGCATCTGGCATAAAATCTTTGCCAAATCAAATATGCAGTTCATAAATAAGATTTCTATACCGGATGGGTCAAGGCCCGGGTTACCAATGACCACCACCGGTACTGTTAACCAGCAGGGTGCCGGTGGAAACTATGCTACTGTTGGGTGAAGGAGAAGGAGAGGGGGAAGGCATGCCCAGAGGCAGCTAGAGAGGAGGAAGGGTAGGTGTGTGGAGGTGAGAGTCAGAACTTTGAATGTTGGCACTATGACTGGTAAAGGGAGAGAGCTGGCTGACATGATGGAAAGAAGAAAGGTAGGCATACTGTGTGTGCAAGAGACCAGGTGGAGTAAGGCCAGGAGTATCGGAGGTGGGTTCAAACTCTTCTACCATGGTGTGAATGGGAGGAGTAATGGGGTAGGGGTAATTCTGAAGGAAGAGTATGTCAAGAGTGTGCTGGAGGTGAAGACCGTGTCAGACAGAGTGATGAGTATGAAGCTGGAAATCAAAGGTGTATTGCTGAATGTTATCAGCACATATGCCCCACAAGTTGGGTGTGAGATAGAAGAGAAAGAAGAATTCTGGAGTGAGTTGGACGACATGGTGGAGAGGGTACCCAAGGAGGAGAGAGTGGTGATTGGAACGGACTTCAATGGACATGTTGGTGAAGGGAACAAGGGTGATGAGGAGGTGATGGGAAGGTATGGTGTCAAGGAGAGAAATGTGGAAGGACAGATGGTGGTTGATTTTGTGAAAAGGATGGAAATGGCTGCGGTGAATACATATTTCAAGAAGAGGGAGGAACACAGGGTGATGTACAAGAGTGGAGGAAAGTGCACACAGGTGGACTATATCTTATGTAGAAGGCGCCATCTAAAAGGGATTGGAGACTACAAGGTGGTGACAGGGGAGAACGTAGCTAGGCAGCATCGGATGGTGGTCTGTAGGATGACTTTGGAGACCAAGAAGAGGAAGCGAGTGAAGACACAGCCGAAGATCAAATGGTGAAAGTTGAAGAAGGAAGACTGTTGTGTGGAGTTCAGGCAGGAGGTAAGACAGGCACTGGGTGGTAGTGAAGAGTTGCCAGATGGCTGGAAAACCACTGCAGAAATAGTGAGGGAGACAGCTAGGAAGGTACTTGGTGTGTCATCAGGACAGAGGAAGGAAGATAAGGAGACTTGGTGGTGGAATGAGGAAGTACAGCAAATTATACAGAGGAAGAGGTTGGCAAAGAAGAAGTGGGATAGTCAGAGAGATGAAGAAAGTAGACAGGAGTACAAGGAGATGCAGCGTAAAGCGAAGATAGAGGTGGCAAAGGCAAAGGAAAAGGCGTATGTTGAATTGTATGATAGATTAGACACTAAGGAAGGAGAAAAGGACTTGTACCGATTGGCTAGACAGAGGGACCAAGCTGGGAAGGATGAGCAGCAAGTTAGGGCGATCAAGGATAGAGATGGAAATGTGCTGACAAGCGAGGAGAGTGTGCTGAGAAGGTGGAAGGAATACTTTGAGGGGCTGATGAATGAAGAAAATGAGAGAGAGAGAAGGTTGGATGATGTGGGGATAGTGAATCAGGAAGTTCAGCGGATTAGCAAGGAGGAAGTGAGGGCAGCTATGAAGAGGATGAAGAATGGAAAGGCAGTTGGTCCTGATGACATACCTGTGGAGGCATGGAGGTGTTTAGGAGAGATGGCAGTGGAGTTTTTAACTAGATTGTTTAACACAATCCTGGAAAGTGAGAGGATGCCTGAGGAGTGGAGAAGAAGCATACTGGTACCGATTTTCAAGAACAAGGGTGATGTGCAGAACTGTAACAACTACAGAGGTATAAAGTTGATCAGCCACAGCATGAAGATATGGGAAAGAGTAATAGAAGCTAGGTTAAGAGGAGGAGAGGTGATGATCAGCAGCAGCAGTATGGTTTCATGCCATGAAAGAGCACCACAGATGGGATGTTTGCTTTGAGAATGTTGATGGAGAAGTATAGAGGAGGCCAGAAGGAGTTGCATTGTGTCTTTGTAGATTTAGAGAAAGCATACGACAGGGTGCTGAGAGAGGAGGTGTGGTATTGTATGAGGAAGTCAGGAGTTGCAGAGAAGTATGTAGGAGTGGTGCAGGATATGTATGAGGGAAGCGTGACAGTGGTGAGGTGTGTGGTTGGAATGACAGATGGGTTCAAGGTGGAGGTGGGATTACATCAAGGATCGGCTCTTAGCCCTTTCTTTGCAATGCTGATGGACAGTTTGACGGACAAGATCAGGCAGGAGTCTCCATGGACTATGATGTTTGTGGATGACATTGTGATGTGTAGTGAGAGTAGGGTGCAGGTGGAGGAGAGCCTGGAGAGGTGGAGGTATGCACTGGAGAACAGAGGAATGAAAGCCAGTAGGAGCAAGACAGAATACCTATGCGTGAATGAGAGGGAGGACAGTGGAATGGTCAGGATGCAAGGAGTGGAGGTGACGAAGGTGGATGAGTCTAAATACTTGGGATCAACTGTCCAAAGTAACGGGGAGTGCAGAAGAGAGGTGAAGAAGAGAGTGCAGGCAGGGTGGAGTGGGTGGAGAAGAGTGTCAGGAGTGATGTGTGACAGAAGGGTACCAGCAAGAGTTAAAGGGAAGGTTTACAAGATGGTAGTGAGACCAGCTATGTTATATGGTTTGGAGACAGTGGCACTGATTAAAAGACAGGAGGAGGAGCTGGAGGTGGCAGAGATGAAGATGATAAGATTTTCACTGGGAGTGATGAAGAAGGACAGGATTAGGAACGAGTATATTAGAGGGACCGCTCAAGTTGGATGGTTTGGAGACAAAGCAAGAGAGGCAAGACTGAGATGGTTCCGACATGTGTGGAGGAGAGATGCTGGGTATATTGGGAGAAGGATGCTGAATATGGAGCTGCCAGGGAAGAGGAGACGAGGAAAACCAAAGAGGAGGTTTATGGAGGTGGTGAGGGAGGACATGCAGGTGGCTGGTGTGACAGAGGAAGACGCAGAAGACAGGAAGAGATGGAAATGGTTGATCCGCTGTGGCGCCCCCTAACGGGAGCAGCCGAAAGTAGTAGTACTTAAATAAATCACATGCTGAATGTAGCCACTGAGCGCTGTTTAATTATTCGGGGCAGGATAAACAACATCACAACTGCTTGTAATGAAATGATACCTTACCTGTCTGAACTTCTTCTTCTTTCGGCTTGTTCCCTGTTTCTCAGGGGTCGCCAGAGTGGATTTGATCATTTCCATCGGTACCCTGTGAGGGCACAGCACCAATGGCGGCCGTTGTCAACCTGGGCCTCGACCGATCCAGTATGGTCTTGTCAAGCCGCATACTGATTTGGCAGACTGTTACGTGGGATGCCCTTCCTGACACAACCACTCACCCTGCGGACGGGGGCACAGGCAAAGCGCCGGAGGCCATCTGTGTGTTCATGGACTCGTGGCCATGCCTGTCGCTAAACCTTCCCTGTTTGAGCTGCATTTGTGTGCTTCAGCTTCAGTTGCTGCCAAGTACATTTTGTGCCTGTTGGGTTGCATCTGCATAAATATCAAACACACACGTACACACACATATAATATCAATACTGAATAAGTGGAACACTCCAGATAAAACCTTTCTTTTTTTCAGTTAATACTCACACACTGACTCACTCAGCAGTTTTCTGCCATGCCAGCTCACGTTGCTTTGCTGCTGCGCCTGTATTTGTTTTTTTCTTACATATATGTCTGTGTTCTGCATACACATTCATCCACATTCATTAATATTTCTACCTCCGGTGGGGTGAAGTAGGACGACCTTTTCTTCTTGCTGGTTGCCATGGTGATCGTAGTATCTGAGCTCCATTGATGATGCTTTTATAGTCGTCACACATGCACTTAGCTCAACGTGAACATACTCAGAGTTGACTGATCTCAGATCAGCTGTTCTGAGTAATAATAACAATGATAATAATAATAATAATGGATTGCATTTATATGGTGCTTTATCTAGACACCCAGAGTGCTTCACATTGAAGGGCGTAACTCACTTCAACCACCACCAGTGTGTAGCACCACCCGGGTGATGCACGGCAGCCATTTTGCACCAAAACCTCTCATCACACATCAGTTGGAGGCGGAGAGGGAGGAATCATTGAGCCAGTTAAATGGGGGGGATGATCAGGTGGCCAGATGGAGAGAGCCAGGTTGGGAATTTTAACATCTCATCTTAAGGATGGATTTTTGTTCAACACCTTGCAAGAATAGACTTGAAACACCACAAGCTTAAATAAAATGACAATCAACACAACGCAAGATACAGCATACAGGGTGCAGGTGCATAGCACACATGCCACACTCTGCCTATATTACAGGCTAGTCTATCCTACATCACGCAAGTCAGCCTGATAGCAACAGAATAGACCAGTTCAGTGTATTGTCATTAAAAACAATGTGCAGGCACATGTTAAAAATGAAAGAAGGGTTCGAATCCCCATATTACCTCCGGCTTGGTCGGACGTCTCTACGGACACAATTGGCCGTGTCTGTGGGTATGTTTCCCGGTTGCTGCACTAGTGCCTCCTCTGGTCAGTAGGGGCGCCTGTTCGGGGGGGGGGGGGACTAGGGGGATAGCGTGATCCTCCCACGCGCCACGTCCCCCTGGTGAAACTCCTCACTGTCAGGTGAAAAGAAGCAGCTGGTGACTCCACATGTCTGGGAGGAGGCATGTGGTAGTCTGCAGCCCTCCTGGATCAGCAGAGGGGGTGGAGCAGAGACCGGGACGGCTCGGGAGAGTGGGGTAGTTGGTCGGATACAATTTTGGGAGAAAAAGAGGGGGAAAATCCCCCCCCCCCAAAAAAAGAGCTGCGGCTTCACCAAACAGTGCAATACAGACAGACCAACACAGCAAACACAGTATAAGAGATACACAAACACAGCAAACACAGTATAAGATATACACAAACACAGCAAACAGTATAAGATATACACAAACACAGCAAACACAGTATAAGAGATACACAAACACAGTATAAGAGATACACAAACACAGCAAACATGGTATAAGATATACACAAACACAGCAGACACAGTATAAGATATACACAAACACAGCAAACACAGTATAAGATATACACAAACACAGCAAACACAGTATAAGATATACACAAACACAGCAAACACAGTATAAGATATACACAAACACAGCAAACACAGCATAAGATATACACAAACACAGCAAACACAGTATAAGATATACACAAACACAGTATAAGATATACACAAACACAGCAAACACAGTATAAGATATACACAAACACAGTATAAGAGATACACAAACACAGTATAAGAGATACACAAACACAGTATAAGAGATACACAAACACAGCAAACACAGTATAAGATATACACAAACACAGTATAAGAGATACACAAACACAGCAAACACAGTATAAGATATACACAAACACAGTATAAGATATACACAAACACATTATAAGATATACACACATGAAGACCAAAAGCTAAGATAAGTTAAAAAAGAGCTGGAGTACAAAATATTTAAAAATATCTACAGACATTCAGTGGGTAGCCAGGTTCAGGTGGGCAACAGCTTGTGGAAAGAAGCTGTTTTTGAGCCTGGTAGTGCGGGCTCTGAGGCTCCTGTAGCGCCCCCCAGAGTGCAGGGGGGAGAACAGTCCATGGTTGGGGTGGGTGGGATCTCTGCTGATGCTCAGACCCCTTCGAAGGCAGCGTTTGTGATAAATGTCTTGTATGGCTGGGAGCTGGGTACCGGTGATATGCTGGGCCGCCTTGACGACCTGCTGCAGAGCTTTCTGGTCTACTGAGGTGCAGTTGCCCTACCACACTGAGATGCAGCTTGCATCACAGTTAGGGAACAAAATCACAACAATCTGAACAAAAAACATAAATAGTAAACAGTACTACAGTCCTCACAAACACACAGCTCAAGCAAGTAATTCCCAGATTCTTGCCTTAAATCAGAAGCGACCACAGGGCAACTTGTCAGCTAGCCAACTCAGTGAAGAGAAGAAGTTCAAGTGGTGACACACTTTTTAGTGCCCCACCATGCATGGACAGACTAGACAGCAGGAATAGACACAGCGTTTTGTTTATTATCATGGAGACAAAATGTCGGAAATTGGACTATAATGAGTGAATATACTCAACATTGGTATATTTTTACTATTATTATTCATTTCCCTGTGATGCCTGTGATGGTCTGGCGGCCTGTCCAGAGTGTCTCCCCGCCTGCCGCCCAATAACTGCTGGGATAGGCTCCAGCATCCCCGCCACCCTGAGAGCAGGATAAGCGGTTTGGATAATGGATGGATGGATGGATGGATGGATGGATGATCCATTTCAGGAACCTTAATGTACAGAAAAATAAAAATCTATAACCTGTGAAACAAAGAAGCTCCTCCTGAACTTCTCAGAGTAGGCTTTCAGGGGCGCTCATATCCTCTTCAGGGGAGCTGAGCTCCCATTAGCTCCCCCGTAATTCAAAGCCAGTACATCGGCATTAGTTGATCCTCTCATAATGGTTTTGGGGAATACTGTCTGTCGATCTGAGGGCTCTCCCAGGAGCCGATTCAGACAACAAGCCAGTAATGTAGTCTGGAGCAAGTCCAGTAAAATGATTTATGAACAGCTAAAAGAATCTAAGAATCCCTTCCAACGCCAACTGGCAGCCATAGAAGACATTTCAGGATAGGAGAGGTTTTAGACTTTAACAGAAAAAAGTGTTAAGCTGTTGCCTCTTAAAGGGATACATAGAACCCCCCCCCCTTTCCTCCCAAGTTGTATCTGGTCCATTACCCCACTCTTCCGAGCCGTCCCGGTCTCTGCTCCACCCCCTCTGCTGATCCGGGGAGGGCTGCAGACTACCACATGTCTCCTCCCATACATGTGGAGTCACCAGCCGCTTCTTTTCACCTGACAGTGAGGAGTTTCACCAGGGGGACGTAGCATGTGGGACAATCACGCTGTTCCCCCCAGTTCCCCCTCCACCCCGAAGAGGCGCCCCGACCAACCAGAGGAGGCGCTAGTACAGCGACCAGGACACACACCCACATCCGGATTCCCACCCGCAGACACGGCCAGTTGTGTCTGTAGGGACGCCCGACCAAGCCGGATGTAACACGGGGATTTGAACCAGTGATCCCTGTGTTGGTAGGCAACAGAACAGACCGCCACGCTACCTGGATGCCCCAGATACACAGAATTTTGACTGGGTTTTTTTTTTGTTTGGGTGGCAGATATACAGGAGATTGTCCATTTTATCGGGCTACTCAGCCCAGCGCCGGTTGAAAGTCGTGTGGGAGTTTCTGTTTACGGCTGTTGACTGTGAAAATGTGTGTACACGGAGATGTAACCTGTGATTTCTTAGGTCACACATGCCATATATGACACCTTTTCCCACTGGCCTTTTGTAGCAACAGCTGTTCAGGGTATTAGCATTCTGTCCTTGCTCCTCTATGTGCTACTTCTCTTGGTGCCGGTGGGGTCCGCCTTCCAGGTAGAATAGTGCCCGGATAGGAAGTGAGTCGTCTACCACAAAAGGAAAAGAAGAAGAAGGAACTTGTGTGTGGAATCCAAGAGAGCGAGTGATGGGCATTCAGATACAAAGCTAACCTTTATCAGCATTTAGTTCAGTGTTTTATACGGCCTGATATGTTGCTCAGTGTCCCACCATCACATGACATTGGTGAGCAGTCTTGTTTCTGTCCAGAGTGAACATGATGACGTTGGATTATCTTGCTGATGCTGCACCAGATGATGTTGCATCTGCCACTGTGGAAAATTGTGACCTGCATGTGTTCAGGATCCCATTTGTTGTGGATGGAGGCGATCCCCGTGTTGGTAGGCAACGGAATAGACCGCCATGCCACCCGGACGCCCATGCATGACTTTTGGATGGCAGGGGGCAACCGGAGCACCCGGAGGAAACACGCAGACACGGGGAGAACATGCAAACCCCACACAGAAAGGACCTGGGACGGCCTGGGGTTCGAACCCAGGACCTTGTTGCTGTGAGGCAGGTCCTTATTATTATGACGTTGTGAGTATTGCTGTTGTGTCATCATGTCAGAGTCAGTCTGTCACACGTTGTGTTGTGCACCCTGAGGGATTATGTAACCTGTAGTCAGCTGCGTAGTTTCCATGTGTTGTACTGCAGCACACAATGCCTCTTCCCTCTTTGCCCTGAATACATTTGGTTTAATCTCGTGTTAATGATCCACCTTGAATAAAAACAAGCTGTGCTCAGTGCTACGAAATCCCTGCGAGAGTCCTTTCTCTCTAAAAGTTGGAGTTGTTTATTGAACTCTATTTGACTCTCGCCGCGGCGGTTTGATTTGCCTCAATATAGGAATTTCTGTTTCAGTGGAGCAGCAAGCCCTGAACCCAAATCTCTGCAGGCAACTCGGCGGAGTAACCTGAAGGACCCAGAAGCGCCTTGGCAGGCTGTGTGAGTACATGCACGCGTACATGTAAACGTGCACATGCGAGTGCTTGTGCTCACTGGAGTGTGTGCGTGACGGGGCGGCGTTGGCGTTGTGGCGGGGCTCAGTCGCAGCACAACGGGCAGGGCTTGGTCAGTGCAGCCCGTTGTATCGTATGATCGGTATTCGTGCCAGGTGCTCAGGGTGCAGGAGTCGGCACGAGAATCGCAGTCAGTTCGTTCAGCAAATGCAGGAACGTTTGTTGGTGATATTAATGGCAAATGCACACTGAAACCCGGGGGTACCGGGGAATAGGAAGGGGTCCTTGTAGACCGTATGCGACATGGATTTGGCATGAGACTACACACGTGGCTTTGTTGGATCACTCAGGATCTGTGCCTACACGCAGCCTGGCGTGCTGAGCCGCTGCAGCGTGGATGTATTTTCAGACATGTGCAGCATGTGTGCTTACGTTACATAGAAGGAGCCGAGGGACAAATCAGGACTTATTCAGAACAATAACAATAACTCAGCACTGTTGAGTGTCTTTCAGTGGTATGGTATGGGGAGGAAATTTGGATATTGTTGTATGATACACAGTTTTCTCTTTTTTCCCCCTTTGTCTCCCCAATCGATTTTTTTTTGGCCCCCACTCTTCCGAGTCGTCCCGGTCTCTGCTCCACCCCCTCTTCTGCCGACCCGGGGAGGGCTGCAGACTACCACATGCCTCCTCCCATACATGTGGAGTCACCAGCCGCTTCTTTTCACCTGACAGTGAGGAGTTTCACCAGGGGGACGTAGCGCGTGGGAGGATCACGCTATTCCCCCCAGTTCCCTCCTCCCCCCTGAACAGGCACCCCGACCGACCAGAGGAGGCGCTAGTGCAATGACCAGAACACATACCCACAGCCGGCTCCCCACCTGCAGACACGGCCAATTGTGTCTGTAGGGACGCCCGACCAAGCCGGAGGTAACACGGGGATTCAAACCACCGATCCCTGTGTTGGTAGGCAACGTAATAGGCTGCTATGCTACCTGGACACCCCCCTGTTTTGCTATCTAGGTTAGTGATAGTATAAATCTATTGGCTGAAATTTCTAACAAAATGAGGTCTGCAGTATTTGAGAGAATATTATTTGGAAACTAGTTTTGGTGTCCTGTTCTGCTACATTACCACACAGTTCAGTGTGATGAGCCTCAGTTGGATTCTTAAACATGGTCACTTTGTATATGTAAGCAGATGTGGTGATGTGTATCAGTCCATCCATCCATTATCCGAACCGCTTATCCTGCTCTCAGGGTGGCGGGGATGCTGGGGCCTAGCCCAGCAGTCATCGGGCGGCAGGCGGGGAGACACCCTGGACAGGCCGCCAGGCCGTCACACAGGGCCCACATACACACAGTGGTTAGAACGGTCGCCTCACAGCAAGAAGGTCCTGGGTTCGAGCCCCGGGGTAGTCTAACCTTGGGGGTCATCCTCTGTGTGGAGTTTGCATGTTCTCCCCGGGTCTGTGTGGGTTTCCTGCGGGAGCTCCGGTTTCCTCCCACAGTCCAAAGACATGTAGGTCAGGTGACTCGGCTGTACTAAATTGTCCCTAG
This sequence comes from Lampris incognitus, assembly GCF_029633865.1. NCBI lineage: Eukaryota > Metazoa > Chordata > Actinopteri > Lampriformes > Lampridae > Lampris > Lampris incognitus. The sequence goes on along the minus strand of NC_079211.1, from coordinate 151,781,849 downwards.
GTGTGAAAGTGTGTGTGTGTGTGTGTATATCAGTATCGTTTTATAATCTTATAATGATATTTTCATATCGCCCAGGGCTAGTTTGAGGTTATACACAGGTTTTTTCAGACATGACACTGTAAGTTGTCCAGGATTATTGCAATACTACCTGGGTAATAATAGGAAGCATGCTTCATATACTCAGGATCCTCCAGGCAGATGAGGGAGAGTTGAGAAGACAGCGGGGTCGTGCAGAGCTTGACAGCTCTTGGATTGTGGAGGTGATGGGTGGTCTTAACGGTCCAATAGCATCTCATGAAAGCTTTTGGGGCAAAGACGGTTGACTGGTTGGGCAGGGTCAGTGCCAATACTTCCTGCACTTTTTGCTGACCCTCTCTGGTGTCACACTTCTCTTACGGAGGGCAGCTGAAAGCCAATGATCTGCTCGGTTGTGCAGATGACTCGCAGAGCTCGTGCTTGAAACAGGAGTACTGTAAGGAGGTAGCAGACTAGTGATGATGACGGTGGTGGCGATCGTGCTGTTGAATGATTGACATATAAAATTGGATACGATGTAGTCGGGAGATACTGTAGCGCTTGTTTGCCACGGGGAAGAACATCCTCAGTCGGGTCATGCCGGCTGAGCAGATGTACATGTTCGATTTAAGAGTTCTGGCAGTGTTGTGGCCCAAGAGCTTGAAAACACCCTTAATGAAAAGAACGGAAAGCAAGTGGAAATGTGACATTTCAAAGCTCGGACTTATTTTGAAGAAGTGTTGGTTGAAGTTATTGGTTCTGTGCCAGAGCTCTGGATAATCCTTTTTATTACCTGACTCTATTCTCTATGGTTTGAGCTTTACTCCAGTAGTTTTTCAATTTGTCAGAGAAACGGCTCGTATTCATGATTATACTGTACAAATCAGACCATCCCAGATCACCGGGATAACACGCGTGTTGTGAGAAACCTTTTTGTTTTGTTTTGCAAAGTATGAGATGATTCTGAAAACATCCATCCATCCATCCGTCCATCCGTCCATCCATCCGTCCCTCCATCCATCCATCCATCCATCCATCCATCCATCCATCCATCCATCCATCCATCCATCCATCATCCAAACCGCTTACCCTGCTCTCAGGGTTGCTGGGATGCTGGAGTCTATCCCAGCAGTCACTGGGCGGCAGGCAGGGAGACACCCTGGACAGGCTGCCAGGCCATCACAGGGCCCACACACACACACACACACACACACACACACACACACACACGCACACACACACACACACGCATTCACACCCAGGGACAATTTAGTATGGTTATTCACCTGACCTACATGTCTTTGAGTCACCTGACCTACGTGTCTTTGAGTCACCTGACCTACATGTCTTTGAGTCACCTGACCTACGTGTCTTTGAGTCACCTGACCTACGTGTCTTTGAGTCACCTGACCTACATGTCTTTGAGTCACCTGACCTACATGTCTTTGAGTCACCTGACCTACGTGTCTTTGAGTCACCTGACCTACATGTCTTTGAGTCACCTGACCTACATGTCTTTGAGTCACCTGACCTACACGTCTTTGAGTCACCTGACCTACACGTCTTTGAGTCACCTGACCTACGTGTCTTTAAGTCACCTGACCTACATGTCTTTGAGTCACCTGACCTACACGTCTTTGAGTCACCTGACCTACATGTCTTTGAGTCACCTGACCTACACGTCTTTAAGTCACCTGACCTACACGTCTTTGAGTCACCTGACCTACACGTCTTTGAGTCACCTGACCTACACGTCTTTGAGTCACCTGACCTACGTGTCTTTGAGTCACCTGACCTACGTGTCTTTGAGTCACCTGACCTACGTGTCTTTGAGTCACCTGACCTACATGTCTTTGGACTGTGGGAGGAAACCGGAGCCCCGGAGGAAACCCACACAGACACGGGGAGAACATGCAAACTCCACACAGAGGACGACCCGGGATGACCCCCAAGGTTGGACTACCCCGGGGCTCAAACCCAGGACCTTCTTGTTGTGAGGCGGCCGTGCTAACCACTGCACCACTGTGCCGCCCTCTTCTGAAAACATAAATGAAAACATAAAACCAAAGTGAATTTAGCGTGGCAGGATGAAATATTCATGAGACTTGGAGAGATTCTCATCATGCGGCGCAGCGTTCTCAGAGTTCTGCAGACGACTGCCGGCCAGCTCACAACTGCAGAGAAGAAGGTGACAAGCCCAGCTGCAGAACTATGATGCATTTCAGGCAGTAAAACCAAAGACGTCCTGCGTTGTCCTTCTTTGTGCTGCTTCTCTCTGCTGACACCTAATGGCCACCGTGAGAACATACTGCAGATACTCAGATATTCACATGTACTTGGTGAATGAAGAATTGGCGTGTGAATTTGTGTTATTCCGTATGCCAGTCCCACTTTGTCTCCCTTCTTTATTCTCTTGCTGCTTAATCTGGCCTTGAGGAATCTTTAGACACAGAGTCTTTGGGTTTCATATGTGACGTCGAGCCGCCCGACAGGAGATACATACATATGTCAGGGCGTCTGGGTGGTGTAGTGGTCTATTCCGTTGCCTACCAACACGGGGATCGCCGGTTCAAATCCCCGTGTCACCTTTGGCTTGGTCGGGCATCCCTATAGACACATTGGCCGTGTCTGCGGGTGGGAAGCCGGAGGTGGGTATGTGTCCTGATCGCTGCACTAGCGCCTCCTCTGGTCGGTCGAGGCACCTGCTCGGGAGGGGGGACTGGGGGGAATAGCGTGACCCTCCCACGCTCCTCACTGTCAGGTGAAGAGAAGCGGCTGGTGACTCCACATGTATGGGAGGAGGCATGTGGTAGTCTGCAGCCCTCCCCGGATCAGCAGAGGGGGGGGGGGGGGGAGCAGAGACCGGGACGGCTCGGGAGAGTGGGGTAATTGGCCAAGTACAATTGGGGAGAAAAGGGGGGGAGAAGGGAAAAAAAGAACTACATGCGTCATAAGAGTAAATCCAATCCAAGGCTATACTTGGCCTTTACAGCACTGGGGGGTCCCAACCCAGTTTCCTTGGGGTGTCTTTGCTTCTGTCCCACTCTTTCCCCCTCTCTTCTCCATAAGTAGTCAGCCTCCCCCATGTGATGCTTTGAATCCCCTCTCGTAGTCCTTGTGTCCTGAATACCCCGCATTGTTGGTGGGATTAGAAAGGCTGCGTTTAAAAATGTAATCAATTACCGGCCTCCAAATATCTGTTTGAAATTCTAATCACTAGCGTAATCTGATTGGTCACCCGCTATCCAATTAGATCTGACCTAATCTGATTAGTTTCGGCTACGTTTGGAGGGCCGTGCTGCCAAAATCTATAGGAAGTTGAGATGAATGGGAAATTGCCGCTGTGTTTGAAGGATGTCGGTTTAATCTTGGTGTCAGATTGTGCGTCTGAATTAGGCCCCGTACCCCTGGTCTCAGAATACCTTGTTGACATCAAACATTCAGTGAGAGACTGAAAAAGTAAGTATTATCTCATTCCCCGTAATAAGATCGGTGTAATCCTGCTCTGTAATCCGGCGTGCCTCGGCCCTGTGCTGCGGCGGCTGTGAAGCTGGCAGCGGAGCGGCGTTCCGTGTTTCCGGCCGGATGTTGTACGGTGCCAAGAAATGGAACAGGGTGCCTGTGACGTTTCAAGTGCCGGGGGGTTAATTATTCATCGGCTTCCTCCTCCTCACAACAAGGAGGAGCACAGCGGGAGAGCAGCTTTCACCGCCGCTTCTCGGTTATTCCCTGGGAGAGGGCCAGAAGTTTAAAACCACTGCTGCGGTGGAGACGGGGGGGGGGGGAGGGGGGCAGGTCCCCCCCCCCCTTTTAAAACGTGAGTTGAAACAAAATGTTAATTGCTGACCGCCGTAATCTGTAGCAGGCAGTAATGAGATGCTAGTCCATCCGGAACGAGCAAGCTTGTCTTCATTTATTTTAATTGCGTGTTTGGTGTAAGAGGATGTTATTTGGACGGGAGTGTACAAATACCTTACTTTATATTGTGTAAAAGAAAAACAGCGGTTATAAAACGGGGGCATGTGAAAGTCATCCTGACTCTCACATAACAGTATTATTACTCTTAATGATAATGCTTATTGATCTGGTACCTTTTTTACATTTTAATTTCTCCCTCCCCCCCCTTTTCCTCCCCACTTGTACCCAGCCAATCACCCCACTCTTCCGAGCCGTCCCGGTCTCTGCTCCACCCCCTCTGCTGACCCGTCCCGGTCTCTGCTCCACCCCCTCTGCTGATCCGGGGAGGGCTGCAGACCACCACAGGCCTCCTCCCATACATGTGGAGTCACCAGCCGCTTCTTTTCACCTGACAGTGAGGAGTTTCACCAGGGGGACGTAGCATGTGGGAGGATCATGCTATTCCCCCCAGTTCCCCCTCCCCCCTGAACAGACACCCCAACCGACCAGAGGAGGCGCTAGTGCAGAGACCAGGACACATACCCACATCCGGCTTGCCACCCGTAGACCCAGCATTGTGTCTGTAGGGACGCCCGACCAAGCCGAAGGTAACACGGGGATTCGAACCGGGGATCCCCGTGTTGGTAGGCAACAGAATAGACTGCTACGCCACCTGGATGCCCCTCAAATAAGATCCATCCATTATCCGAACCGCTTATCCTGCTCTCAGGGACGCAGGGATGCTGGAGCCTATCCCAGCAGTCATTGGGCAGTAGTTACTAATACTTAACTAATGCTTCATTTGTGTAATTATTATAAAGTGTTACCCACAATGCTGGCTGAAGCAAGCCGGCTGCAGTACTTGCTAGAATTTCTAACACCTCTTTGTCAATAACGAGATCTCAGGCTATCTAGCTCGACCACCAACGGCCAAAAATAGCTCCATGACTCACATACAGATGACAAGCAGTGGCTGGGAAGGTGTTTGAACACCCTGTCACAGCCCACTTCATCCCTGGTTGAACCACAATAACTCACTCTCTGGCCAAGTAGGTCAGTAGACAATGAGGTTTACCTTACACTGCACCGCAGCTACCCCACCCCCGGTCCCTCTGGTGCACGCACACACATGCACACGCAACTCTTTACTGGCCATGTTCAGCATCCAGCGCCACACCCAGTTAGCAAAACTGCTGTGGCCCCGGCCCGTCCCACACCCGACACTTCATCCAGCCCACATACCACGTGAAATGATGGCACCTGGACGGTTCGCTCCTGTTTGCCAGATCTGGGCCAGAACCAAGCCATAGCAATGCCGCATGTGCCACATATTTGCCAAAGGTGGCCATATTTGTTCTGTGATATTTGGGCCATATTCACCATTTACCACACGGGCCACTTCAGGGTCACATCCAGACCACATGTTGCCCAGAGCACCGCATCTTTGCCAGAAAAGGCCCACATGTGATTTGGCATATCTGGGCCATATTTACTATGATACATGTGGGCCACTTCAGGCTCACATCCATTTGGTCAGGGCCAGAAGAAGGCCACCAGTGCCGCATCACTGCCTGAAGTGGCCCACATCCGGATGTGATCTGTGACCCAACCCATTAAGTCCATACATGAAGGAACTTCAGAACAAGGAGGACCTCCTCATGTCTTTTCTGTCAGTGTTCAAGGTGAACCGCGGGGATGCATACCGTCTGTCTCTGCAGTTTTTCTTCTTCCTGTGGCTTAATCAGAGGATTGAAATATTGGGTTTTAAATTTCAGGTTTCAGTTTGTCGTGTGCAACAGTTGCCCATGGGGCAGCCAGTGCAATAAAATGCTTATTATGCAGCCAGTACAGTAAAATGCTTTATTGCCCATTTTATTAAGTAAGAACATTAAAAATGCATAAAAAATGGATACAGATTGTGTGTGTGTGTGGAAATGCTATAATTCATAAAATATAGTAGGTGTAATTTATTTTCTATTGGAAGGTGACAACAACAGATCAGCAAAGTGAGAAAACACAATAGTGTTCAAAAATAACACAATACCATACAACAGTACAACAGCCTAGTGTGAGAATAGAGAATTGTTTTGGGGGGCGGGGGGTATTGGGTAGAAATACTGATATTGTACTGCACAATGTAATACGAAATAGCACATTTAAAATGTAGTCATGTCTTTACTGAATGCTTTTCTTGTTTTAGAAGGTAGCAAATGCTTTAATGTCTGCACTGGATGTAGAAAGCCTACACACCCCTGGTGAAATGGCAGGTTTCTGTGAGGTAAAAAAAAATGAAACCGAGATAAATCATGTCAGAACTTATTGCAACCTATAGACATAAACTGAAAGACAACCAGAAACCTTTTAGAGAAAATAATAATAATAATAATTTTAAAAAAAACCTACAATAACCTGGTTGCGTAAGTGTGCACACCCCTAAACTCTTATTGTGTTGAAGCACGTTTTGATTTTATGACACACGAATGTCTGTTTGGGTAAGAGTCTGTCAGCTTGGCACATCTTGACTTGACAATATTGCCCCCCTCTTCCTTGCAAAAACCTTGTAGCTCCGTCAGCTAGCGAGGGCGTCTCCTGTGCACAGCCCTCTTCAGGGCACCCCCCTGATTTTCATTTGGATTCAGGTCTGGGCTCTGGCTGGGCCGTTCCAAAGCACTGATCTTCTTCTGCTGAAGCCATTCCTCTGTTGATCTGCATGTGTTTTGGGTCGTTGTCCTGCTGAACGGTGAAATTCCTCTGCAGCTTTCTAGCAGACGCCGCAAGGTTTTGTGCCAAAATCGACTGGTATTTGGAGCGATTCATGATTCCCTCCACCTTGACTAAATAAAGCCCCAGTTCCGGCTGATGTAAAGCAGCCCAACCAAAGCCTGATGCTGCCCCCGCCATGCTTCACCGTGGGTCTGCTGCTCTTCTGGTGATGTGCTGTGTTGTTTTTGTGCCAAACATACCTTGTGGAAATATGGCCAACAAGTTCAACCTTGTTCTCATCAGACCACAACACCTTTTCCATGTGGTTTTGGGAGACTGGATGCATCTTTCCGCAAAATGTAGCCAAGCGTGAGAAAAGCCTTCCGTCTTGGCCCCCTGCTGCCCCATAGCCCAGGCAGCTGAAGAATACAGGTGATTGTTGTCACGTGCAGGGAACAACCGCAACTTTCCAAAAATGTCTGCAGCTCCTTCAATGTTGCCATAATCCTCTTGGCAGCCTCCCTGACCAGTTTTCTCCTCGTCTTCTCATCGGTTTTGGAGGGACGTCCTGTTCTTGTTAATGTCACTGTTGTGCCATATTGTCTCCACTTGATGGTGATTGTCTTCACCGTGTTCCATGGTGGATCTGATGCTCTGGAAATGGTCTTTTACCCTGCTGCTGATCGAACCCTTTAAACAATTTCCCCTCGGGGATGAGTAAAGTATTCTGATCTGATTCTGATTCTGAATGACATCCTGTTCATGCCTTGTCAGCTCTTTGTGGACCAGGGCTTTCTCCTGACACCAAGAAGATGTCAGGAGAATCCTACAGGAAGAGCTGAACTTTATTTGGGGTTAATCACGGTCACTTTAATTGATGGCAGGTGTATACTAACTACTATTTAACACGAGTCTGAATGTGATTGGTTAATTCTGAACACAGCCACATCCCCAGTTATAAAAGGGTGTGCACACTTATACAACCGGGTTATTGTAAGTTTTGTATTTTGCTTTTTTTCCCTAAAACGTTCCTGATTGCTTTTCGCTGTACTTTTATAGGTTGCAATTTCAAACACGTTCTGACATTATTTATATTGGTTTCATTTTTTTACATCACAAAAACCTGCCATTTTAACAGGGGTGTGTAGACATTTTATATCCACTGCAGAGCCATTACACCATGGAATATGCAGTAGCGAATAACAACATCACAAAACAATAAAAACCTGCTGAACAGATGGTAGGTAGTCAGTGTTTCCTTTGGGACCATCAGGATTGCTGTGGGACAGCGAGTATTTTACTCAAGTACTGTGCTCAAGTACTCAATATCAGGTAGCCTACTTGTACTTTATTTGAAGTCCTTCTACATTTCAGAAGGAAATATTGTACTTTTTACTGCACTACATTTATCTGAGAGCTTTAGGTAGTAGTCACTTTACATATTAGTTATTTACACACAAAACAAAGAGCTTGTAGAATATTCTTCTTCTTCTTCTTTCGGTTTGTTCCCTGTCTCCCAGGGGTCCTCACAGCGGACTTTATAGTTTCCATCGGGACCCTGTGAGGGCCCTGACACAATCACTAACCCTATGGACGGGGGCACAGGCAAAATATTGTTTTGTTATAAATTAAACTGCCCAACAGTATATGTAAGTACACCTGAATCAATTAGTCGATTGAGGGAAAATTATTTGGTTATTTTGATGATAAGGGCTTTGAAATTATGATCGCCTGAGCCCTGTCATTTCATGTCAGACTTGGTGGTTGTTGTTCGAGGGTCCATCTAGGAGGCTGCACATCCACAGACTGACAGGCAAAATGTTTTTATTAGCTATTATTATTTTATTATTATCATTATTTTATTATTATTTTATTAACTTAGATTTTCTAGCTTGAGTGCCGCATATTAGCAAGTTTTTCCCCCCTGTTTCCCGTTCAATGTACTTGGGCGCTGTGCAAAAGTCTTAAAAAGGCAGGAAAAACATTGTATTTTCTATCCATGTGTGTGTGTATTTCCCTTCCCCTGGTAGGGGAAAAAGGGTTTGTCACCAGGTCCGGACGCCGGAGAAGGGGAGATACATACGTCTGGTGGAGAGCTGCTGTCTACGGAGTGCGCTGCTCCAGTTCATTTTGATTTCATGTTGTGAAAGCCAGCCTACACACCTGACCAGAACCCCTTGGGCTAGAGACTAAGCCCCCAGTCTTTCAAGACCCTAACAACGCCTCTGCTAGCTGGTTTGTTGTGGAAAACGAGTCTCTCCCGGTGTGTGAGAGAAGAACCAGCACGTCCCGATGCATGCTCAATAATCCAGGTAAGAAAATCACAGAAAGTCAAATCAGTTCATGTGGACACAGCGTTTACCGAGAGAGATGTCTCATCACTCAGAAGTGGCGTGCCGCTGTCAGTGGAGGCGGACTCATTTCGGGATGTTGCAGGTGTGTGAGGCAAGAGGAGATTCCGTAAAGGGGAGAAGGGGGACAGTAATTCTGTGTGCTTGACTTTTGAAGGGGAATTGCCAAGAGTGTGTGTACCTTGATTGTGTGAGTTACAGGGTGAGGCCGTATGAGAGAGCTCCTCTCAGATGAATTTGCTGTCAAGAATATGGACATGTTATTGCAGGATTTAATGGAGTCAGAAGATGCAGGAGATGTGGTAAGGACGACTGCAATGTTGAAGATTGTAAAATTGCGAGAGCACAAGCGAGGTGCCTGCACTGCAAGGACAATCATGATACAGGGTCAGCAGTGCAGGAATTAAGGAAGAGCAAGTGAATAAGATGAGAGCAGAACTGGGATGTTTGTACACCAAAGCTGCTAAGAGAATGGAGAGAAATGATGAGATGATGGAAGTTCAAAAAGAACGGCAGCAGAAAAGGAATGGAGCTGACAGGCAAAAGGTTTTTGGCGCTCACTGCCGTGGTCACGAATGATGCTGCTGAAATAAAGGGGAAGTCGGAAAGAGTCAAGATGGTCAAGATGGACGCTGCCAGGAGATACATGAATGGTTTGCCATATCTGGAGAAGATCTAGATGTTACACTGTGGGAAGGATTTGCATCAACTCCGACTGGCTCTGGGTTATACTCTACTCAACTCAACTCAAAAACTTTATTGCAGACTCAGTCTGTGAATGTTCTCATTCATCCAGGTTATGGTTATCCAAAGGAGTTGGATAACCATAACAAACAAAGACAAGGTAAAACAAGAGAAGAAAGAGTAAAGCCATAAAGTCATCCTGGCTGACGTTCGTTTCATTGGACAGTGATTTTTGTTGTTGTTTAGTTTGGATATGTGTGTTCTTGTAGTTTTTGGATGTGTTTTTGTCTTTGTGTTGTACTGCTGTGGACAGGGGAACTGGCATTTCGTTTCATGTACGCAAGTGCATGACAGGAAAAACTCATAATGAGTTTTTCTTAATTATTTTACAATATCCATCCACCCATTATCCAAGCTGCTTATCCCAACTGGGGTCATGGGATGCTGGAGACTATCCCAGTGGTCATTGGGTGGCAGGCAAGGGGACACCCTGGACAGGCCACCAGTCCATCACAGAATTTTATAATATGTCTGAGGAAAATCCAAAGGAGTTGAATCAAGTACAACTGGACTTGGTATATATCCGTGAAGACGTTTGGCCTCTCATCCAAGAGGCTTCCTCAGTTCCTGCCTTTCTGACTAGACCAAGCTAGTCTGACTGGCTGCTGATGAGACTCAGTATTTATCCTCTAGGAGTCGTTATCAGAGCTATAGATGTCCATGACTCTTTGTGTCCCGATGTTTACCAATGCCAGTCGCTAACAGAGCCATAGATATGAGTGGCTCTTTTGTGTACCGATGTTTGGCCGCGCCCCTCGTTATCGGAGCTATTGATTTGCATTTGTTTAGCAGCAACGGTCGTTGGGGGTGTTAGTTTCGACTTCGTTAGTGCTCCATTCAGTGGTCATGAGAGTGGTTGGAGCCGTTAGTGAGCGACTGTTGTTCTTGGAGGCTAGGCTTCTTGAGTCTCCTGGGTGGAGATGAACGGACGGCATTGTAAGTGGGAGATAGGTGGTGTCGCAGACCTCCTCCTCTGTTGAGGGATGGTTTTTCCAGTTTCTCATAGATGGCTTCCTTCACCCCTCTTTCAAACCATCTATCTTCTCTGTCCAAAATGTGTACGTTGCTGTCCTGGAAGGAGTGTGTCTTCTCCTTGAGGTGTAGACAGACTGCTGAGTCTTGTCCTGAGGAGTTTGGCCTTCTGTGTTGGGCCATCCGTTTGTGTAGTGGTTGTTTGGTTTCTCCTATGTTTAGGTCAGTGCAATCCTCATTGCATTGTACAGCATACACCAGACTGCTTTTCCAGGTGTGTGGTACACGGTCTTTGGGATGAACCAGTCTTTGTCGGAGTGTGTTGCTGGGTTTGAAGTATACCGGGATGCGGTGTTTGTTGAAAATTCTCCTGAGTTTCTCGGAGACCCCAGAAACATACGGGATGACTGTGCTATTCCTTCTGTTCCTTTTCTCCTCATCGCTCACCTGGTTGGTCTTTCTGGAACGTGTTGCAGTTTTCACAAAGGTCCAACTGGGGTAGTCGCAGGTTTTTAAAGCTCCCCTCAGGTGTTTGTGTTCTTCTTCTGAGTCTCATCAGCAGCCAGTCAGACTAGCTTGGTCTAGTCAGAAAGGCACGAACTGAGGAAGCCTCTTGGATGAGAGGCGAAACGTCTTCACGGATATATACCAAGTCCAGTTGCACTCGATTCAATTCCTTTGGATAACCATGACCTGGATGAATGAGAACATTCACAGACACGTCTGAGGAAAATGTTGACATTCCCAATGACATTCCCAACGACATTCCCTTCACAGACATTCCCAACGGCCTCATCTTTTTCCTGTCATTGTGCCTTTGCATTTCCTGCATTACGTGGAGGAGGAGGAGGAGGAGTCTTGGCGTCCATGTTGTCTAGCAGCGGTGTTCTCACAACTGAACTGCTTGAATGCCAACACATGTACATGACATCCTGTGTTGTACCCACGAGCTCACAAGCTCCGTTTGAAGGCAGCAGGAGATCTCCGATTGTCTGGTATCATGAAACTATTATTCATGTGATCAAACAGGACCAACCACAATACCCGTGTCCTTCATGTTCCTTGGCCCTTGCATCGACAGTACTGGAACATGTCAGATAATGAGATAAGAAGAGCAGCGATTTAGCATTCTCCGACAACTTGAAAATGAAAAGTTGAAATAGTTATTGCTGGGCAAACCCTGTAACTGCTGCTATTTAGCCCTTCTGTGCAAGGGCACAACCAGGCAAACATAAAGGAAATGAAACCACACAGATAACCCTGAGAAATCAAACTCTGCCTCCTTTAGCCTTTATATCCTCCCCTTCTACAGTTTACACCAGACACATCTTCAAGTGAGCAAGGGAAATAATTGTGGAGTCTCTGCACAGCTCCCTGTCTTTCAGTCCCTGCTCCATAGCACGTGATGCATTTGAAAGGAAGATAAACCGTTTCATTTACAACTCCTTCCTTCAAGTTGTCCAAATCCCCTAACTTAACAATTAATCCCCAGTTATTTCCCACTTTCAATTACATTTACATTTCCCTCCCATGGTGAGGATCTGGTCCATGCATTGAATGTATGCATAAGCATCTTATTCTCTGAGGTCTGGTATGTCTTGCACTGAAGCTGTGTAATATGAATGTTGGAATATTTTGTCATTTGTACTATATTAAATCTCACCAGGCTGTGGGGAAATGGACAGAACTTGAATGTGGGTGGAATAAGAGTTTGCATTCTTCAGTCATTTTTTACAGTCTGTTATACAATTTAAGAGTTTAGTTTGAGCTACTATATACTATCCAACAACTAAAGATGAGCAAAATATGAAGCCAAAATCTTCATGTGAGCCACAAAGCCTTTGACAGGCCTTAGTCAAGTCAGCTCAGTTTTATTTGTATAGCCCAATATCACAAATTATAAATTTGCATCAGGGGCTTTACAGCAACACAACATCCAGTCCATAGACCCTTGCATCGGCTAAGGAGCAACTCCCTAAAAAAAACCCAACCCTTTAACAGGGAGAAAAAATGACGAGAAACCTCAGGGAGAGCAACAGCGGAGGATCTCTCTCCCAAGACAGACAGACATGCAATGGATAGTGTGTGTGCAGAATAAAACACAATTTACACAATACCACATTGAAAGAAGATGACAGAGTTACAATGGAATTATAAGATGTATGAAGAATATGATGAGGAGGATGCCAAGCAGTGTCCAGATGCCACTGGAACAGCCTAGGACTTGAGCCATGCAACCACCATCACCATGTAGAGCTGGCAGGAGGACAGACTGCACGTGCACACAGGGGAGACTCACATCACACCACTCACATTTATGGGAGAAGAGACAGGAAAAGATGTTAGAGAGACAAAGACTTGAGAGAGAAGAGGAGAACAGTTGCAAATATCAATAATCTATACTCTACAATCCCGGCAGCAGGACAGAGCTTGGTGAATTCATGAGACAGAAACCGACCTGCCGTGCAGTACAGGTCATGAAGTACTCAACTTAAGGGCAACTAATTGTAGGTTAATGCAAAAAGTTGAGTTTTAAGTTTGGATTTAAAGGACTGAATGGACTCTGACTGTCTGACAGCAGCAGGCGGGTTATTCCATAAGAACGGGACTCGATAGGAAAAGGCCCTGCCACCTGCTGACTTCTTTTTAAATTTGGGAACTTCAGGTACACACAAGAGGCCTGTATTTTGAGAGCGGAGAGCTCAAGATGGAATGTGTGATGGAATGTGTGATGGAATGTATGGTTTAAGGAGATCAGACAGGTATGTTAGGTCAAGCCCGTTTATCTGCAGGTATGTTAGGTCAAGCCTAAGGGCGCTGTTGGTGTCCTTGTAGCATAGTGGCTGCATGGTCACAAAATCTGGCCTGCACATAGACAGCTGGACGCAGACATCCACGCACTTGGGTAGTGATGAGTGAGTGAGTGAGTGTGTGTGTGTGTGTGTGTGTGTGTGTGTGTGTGTGTGTGTGTGTGTGTGTGTGTGTGTGTGTGTGTGAGTGTGTGTGTGTGTGTGTCCGAGTGTTGTCCCGGTCCTCCCCGTTGGGAAGGAGTACGGGGTATCACACACTGTCCCTCATACGGTGGCAGGCTAGAACATAGTACTGTGCAGCCACAGTACAGCTGTCTCTGTGTTCACCTGGTATGTGGGGTAGTTTTCTGGGGTTTGGCAGGGCCATGAATTTGGGGTGTCTCTCCTCCAATTTTGGAAAGTAGTAATCGTGGATTCGCGATGACTACTTCCCCCCTTTCTCTCTCTCCTTCTCCCTCCCTCCCCACCAGATAATATACCTGCTATGCCTGTCTCCTCTTCTTTCCTGGTCTCTCTCGTCCTCCTCCTTTCTATCATCACTACTTGCATTCAATCATGTATTTTCTCACAAAACCTTACACAATCATGTGTGTGAATTAATTAATTGTAAAGAGCTTTGAGTGGCTGTAGCAGCTAGAAAAGCGCTATATAAAATACAACTTGATTGATTTATAAATCAGCAGAAGCACTTTGAAGTCTGTTCTAACCTGGATAAGAAGCCATTGAAGGGACGCAAGAACTGGTGTAATATGGTCAGATTGTCTTGTTTTAGTTAGGATTGTAATTGAACCACCCTAAGACTTTAAGTACTAGAATGTGGCAGGCCTGAAAACAGAACATTACAGTAATCAAGCCTGGATGAAACAAATTCTTGTATTAGAGTCTCTGCATCAGCCATGGAGAGGAAAGACTGAATTTTAGCTGTTATGTAAGTGAAAAAAGGCCGTCTTGGCGATTTCTTTAATGTGCTTATCAAAGGAAAGGCTGGGATCAAACGTAACACCAAGATTTTTGGCTGCAACACTGTGAAATCACAAAGTTGTCAAGTATTACTGTTACTTGATCAAATTGGTGTCTGTGTCTAACAGGGCCAATGATCAGGATCTCGGTTTTATCCAAATTTAAAAGCAAGAAATTTAGTGACATCCAATTTTTCACAGCAGCCAAGCAGGCCTCTAAGTTAGTCATTTGAGTATGATCATCAGCCCTCATAGGGACATACAGCTGAGTATCATCAGCATAGCAACGGAAATGTATTCCATGACTGCGTATAATTTGGCCAAGAGGTGAAATATATAGAGAGAAGAGAAGAGAAGAGGACCATGAACTGAGCCTTGAGGTACACCACATTTAACATCAGAGAATTTCCATGTAACATGGTAGCAGACACACTGTGTTCTTCAGGAAAGAGCTAGGCCAGAAACACCAAAATTACAATTTATTCTATCTAATAGTACACAGTGATGAATGTTGTTAAAGACTGCATTGTGGTCCAGTAACAATCAGAATCAGAAATACTTTATTCATCCCCGAGGGGAAATTGGGTCCTATTACAGACACTCATGCTCTAGTAAAGAAAAACTAAAAACTAACAAGATCAAAGTTAACAAGAAGATAGAAATAAATAAAAATAAGAAAAACAAATAAATAGAAATTGAAGATAAAATAAGAAATAGAAATAAGAATAAAACATATAAACATATATGTGCACCATGCTCCAGCATATAACACCCTATTTATACTGTGTTACTGGGCATGAAACAAACAGCACAAACAAACACCGGACAGGGTAAAATAAGTGGAAGGACCAGTCTAACGACGATTGACTCAGAATGACTGACTCTGAGGAAGGCGTTGTAAAGTTTGATGGCCACAGGCAGGGATGACCTCCTGTGGCACTCTGTAGTACAACAGAATAAAATAGAAGCACAGAGGTGGAATCAGAGCCCATCGAAAGTAGAAGATCATTTACCACTCTGTCAGAGCAGTTTCAGTGGAGTGACAGGCCCTGAAAGCCGATTGAAAAGGTTCATATAGATGGTTTTCTTCTGTATGGGTCGAAAGTTGTTGATACACAACTTTCTCTAGTACTTTAGAAAAGAGTGGAAGATTAGAGACTGGTCGATAGTTATTAAGAGACCCTGGCTCGAGGTGCACTTTCTTAAGTAGATGTTTGACCACAGCTGTGTTAAAACTGCTGGGAACAATGCCAGTAGTAAGTGATAGATTAACAATGTCTAGCATAGTAGGTCCCAGAAAAGGCCAGAGGTCTTTAAAAAGTTTTGCTGGTAAGGGGTCAAGCAGGCAAGCAGTTGGTTTAGAACAGGGGTTCTCAAACTTATTACTCCAAGGTCCGCATCTGATTTTTATTCAAGATCAGAGGTCCAGAACGATTGGTGATACAAAAGAACATTTAATCAACTCACTTATAACGTTTGTTTTTAGTTATTACTTTTATAATGTTCTGCGAAGACCTGCCCTACTCTGCCTCTGATTGGCTCTAACCCTAACGAAAACGCACGTACGGGTAGGCTACTCGTTACTGTCATTTATGGTCGGTGCTAATTTCCTCCTCTCCTCTGCTCTCTTGTGTTTCAACAAGGTGGAGCTCAGCCCCCCCCCCCACACACACACACATGGAGCAGAGGTGAGACAGTGAACTTGGCATCAGCAATGCACAAAATAGAAAATGTTAAACTTAATAATGGATTATATTCATAACACAAGGTACGGACTGGGTCTGGATTGAGTCCAGGTGCAGACTGAGATCGGGACTTTGAGAAGCCGTAGTTTGCACGATGACACGAGCTTAGTCAAAGTATCAACAGAGAGAGTCTCAAAAGCTGCAATAACAGGAACTATCTGTAGCTCACTGTATAGATATGCATTTTGTAAGACAGGCTCTGCAGGAGTAGCTGGAATTGAGGAACTAATTTTGTTTCTAATCTCATCAGTCTTATTGCAGAAGAAGTGTTAAAACTCGTGGGCTGTGAATGGTGAGCAGCTAATAGATGGCTGCATTTTGGCAAATTCAGCTACAGCGTCAAAGAGGATTATGTTTTTGTTAATATTGATTAAGCGAGAGAGATACGCTGTTTTTGCATCAGATAAAACCTGTTTGTATTTCAATTTTCATCATTTATGTTCCAGTCTCCTGCAGGCCCGCTTAAGAGCATGTGTCTCTTCGTTAAACCAGGGTGTAGGCCTCTTTAGTCGCCTAGCTCGGGTAGTGAGAGGTGAAACTGAGTTGAGGAGACTAGAGAGGGCCACATTTAAGTCACTAGGGAGATTTTCAAGAGTCAATCTCTATAGTGAAAGGAGCCAAGACTTCAGGCAGCTGCTGGCCAAATGCAGCTACAGTGGAGGGACCAGTGTGGCGAGTGGCAATTACATCTGTGCCGACATTAACTGGACAGGCCAATGGTGCTTCAAATTTAATGAGAAAATGATCTGACACAGCAGATGTGGTTGGTAAGACATTCAGATCAGAAACAGCTATCCCTTTAGATAAAACCAAACCAAGGGTGTTACCACTGCAATGAGTCGACTCTTGACCAAACTGAGAGAACCCAAAAGTATCAACTAGTGCCAGAAAGGCTTTACTTAGAGGATCAGCAGCCTTATTCAGTTGAATATGAAATCACCAAGAATTAGAATCTCATCAGAGTGAGTAACAAGGCCTGAGACATCCATCCATCCATTAGCTGAACCACTTAGCCTGCTCTCAGAGTTGCGGGGATGCTGGAGCCTATTCCAGCAGTCATTGAGCGGCAGGCGGGGAGACACCCTGGACAGGCCATCACACACACACACACACACACACACACACACACACACACACAGACAATGTAGTACGGCCAGTTCACCTGACCTCCATGTGTTTGGACTGTGGGAGGAAACCGGAGCCTCCGGAGGAAACCCATGCAGACACGGGGAGAACATGCAAACTCCACACAGAGGACGACCCGGGACGACCCCCAAGGTTGGACTACCCCGGGGCTCGAACCCAGGACCTTCTTGCTGTGAAGCAACCACACTAACCACTGCGCCACCGTGCCGCCAGACCTGATACAAATTCTCCAAATTCTTCTAGAACTGGTAAATAAGAGCCAGGAGGCCGATAAGAGTATCACAATGTGGACTGAGCCGAGTCTGTTCATGGCTGGGGGAGCTGGACTTAGAATAAGAGCCCCAAAAGATTTGAATTTAGTTTCAAGTTTAGAAGTTAAATTGAAAATAGATTTATATATTAAGGCAACACCCCCACTTTGTTTATTTGCCTGAGCTACATGGGCACAAGTCTAGTCAGGGGGGTAAGCTTCATTTAAGGGAAGGAAAACATTTTTGTTTCAGCCAGGTTTCACATAACCCAATCATATTTCAAAACCCAATCATATCTAAATTAGATGATGTTTAGTAGATGAGAGGCTACACTTGAGCTGTGATACCGCTGCTGTATTTTTGAAAAAAGATTTCAAGAATACATGGTCATACATTATGACGTCTGGTATTTGGTATGTCTCATTGAAAAGCTTCACTAATCACTTGTATGTCATTAGAATTAAAATAACAGGTTGGACACAAATAACATCTACTACGTAAAAAGATTTCTAACATTACTGGACAACGCGTAAGTAACAAGGGAGGATTTCCAGTGCAAATTGTTCCAAGCACGCAATAGCAGAAAATGTTAGCAAAGCATTTTTGTTAAAATGTGCTAACAACATGCCAATACAACGTGTGTACTATGCAAACCTTTTCACTGAAGTGTGGAGGTTAAAACCGGATAGGTTCATCAGATTAGATGGTTTTCATTTGGTCTTGTTCTTCTTTTAGCCCTTACCAGCTGGCTGCACGCGTGCTTGGCATTGTAGTGTATGGAATGTGCTGGGAAGATTACATTTTGCTTGACTGATTGTTTGACTCATTTCATCAGATTCCACATTTATTTTATTGTTATTTTCACCTTCTTCTTCTGTGTTCTAGGGAACTTTGCTGAATATTCACCACTGTGCAAGATCAGGACATGGCAAGAGAATCAGAAGAGAAACACACGTGCTGCAGCTGGGTGCTGCAGTTGGGTGCAGCAGTTGTTGGGTGCAGCAGTTGGGTGCTGCAGTTGGGTGCAGCAGTTGTTGGGTGCTGCAGTTGGGTGCAGCAGTTGTTGGGTGCAGCAGTTGGGTGCTGCAGTTGGGTGCAGCAGTTGTTGGGTGCTGCAGTTGGGTGCTGCAGTTGTTGGGTGCAGCAGTTGTTGGGTGCTGCAGGCAGGCTGCTCATCCTCACAAATAAAAAAGGCTTCAAGGTACTGGAGGGTTTTCGTTGCTTTCAGCTTGTACACAACTTGAATAGGGCTGGAGAAGTGGAAGAGGTGGCTGAGCTGAACTTCGAAATGGTTTGCTTTTTAATTCCGCTTGCATTTATGAATGAATTACTTCCGGAAATTCACATACACGTTTATGAAACGTCTGTTTCCGTCTTCTCCGTGAAGGTTGCACACTGCACCTTTAGGCCCATGGCAATGTTGCATCAGAATCACGGCTCCCGGAAACGTCACTATGACCTCACTTCCGGGAAGCGTCATCGCGTCAACCCCGTGCCGGCTGGTGGAACCGCTTCGCTTGCGTACGGACTGGGTTTTCAGTTTGACATCTGTTAAAGGGGACCGTTTGACCCGGCATGGCTGAAGACGGTGTCGTGGAGAAAATGAGCGACATGCAAGTGACCGAAGGCAGAAAGGTGGTAATTGTGTTTTTATCTTGCTGGTTCTAAGCCTTGGCATTAGCTATGCCCAGCTAGCTGGAAGAGTAGCTAGCTGTCTCTCGCCCTAACCACTGTTAATGCTACATCGCTAGTTAGCCTTGGTGACTTGCCCTGAGACCCGGGCTGGTAGCAGTAGTCTGTCTGGGGTCCCGTGTGGGTTCAGCTCGTTGAGACCCGGGCTGGTAGCAGTAGTCTGTCTCGGGTCCCATGCGGGTTCAGCTCGTTGAGACCCAGGCTGGTAGCAGTAGTCTGTCTGGGGGTCCCGTGTGGGTTCAGCTCGCTGAGACCCTGGCTGGCAGCAGTAGTCTATCTCGGGGGCCGCCTGTGGGTTCAGCTCGTTGAGACCCAGGCTGGTAGCAGTAGTCTATCTCGGGGGCCGCATGTGGGTTCAGCTCGTTGAGACCCAGGCTGGTAGCAGTAGTCTGTCTCGGGTCCTATGTGGGTTCAGCAAGCTGAGACTCAGGCTGGCAGCAGCAGTCTATCTCGGGGGCCGCCTGTGGGTTCAGCTTGCTGAGACCCAGGCTGGCAGCAGTAGTCTATCTGGGGGTCCCCTGTGGGTTCAGCTCGTTGAGACCCAGGCTGGTAGCAGTAGTCTGTCTCGGGTCCCATGTGGGTTCAGCAAGCTGAGACTCAGGCTGGTAGCAGTAGTCTATCTCGGGGGCCGCCTGTGGGTTCAGCTTGCTGAGACCCAGGCTGGCAGCAGTAGTCTATCTCGGGTCCCATGTGGGTTCAGCTCGTTGAGACCCAGGCTGGTAGCAGTAGTCTATCTGGGGGTCCCCTGTGGGTTCAGCTCGTTGAGACCCAGGCTGGTAGCAGTAGTCTATCTTGGGGGCCGCCTGTGGGTTCAGCTCGTTGAGACCCAGGCTGGTAGCAGTAGTCTGTCTTGGGGGCCGCCTGTGGGTTTAGCTCGTTGAGACCCAGGCTGGTAGCAGTAGTCTATCTTGGGGGCCGCCTGTGGGTTCAGCTCGTTGAGACCCAGGCTGGTAGCAGTAGTCTATCTGGGGTCCCCTGTGGGTTCAGCTCGTTGAGACCCAGGCTGGTAGCAGTAGTCTATCTCGGGGGCCGCCTGCGGGTTCAGCTCGTTGAGACCCAGGCTGGCAGCAGTAGTCTATCTCGGGGGCCGCCTGCGGGTTCAGCTCGTTGAGACCCAGGCTGGCAGCAGTAGTCTATCTCGGGGGCCGCCTGCGGGTTCAGCTCGCTGAGACCCAGGCTGGTAGCAGTAGTCTGTCTCGGGTCCCGACCCAGGCTGGCAGCAGTAGTCTATCTCGGGTCCCATGTGGGTTCAGCTCGCTGAGATTCGGGCTGGTAGCAGTAGTCTATCTCGGGGGTCCCATGTGGGTTCAGCTCGCTGAGACCCAGGCTGGTAGCAGTAGTCTATCTCGGGGGTCCCATGTGGGTTCAGCGAGCTGAGACCCAGGCTGGTAGCAGTAGTCTATCTTGGGGGCCACCTGCGGGTTCAGCTCGTTGAGACCCCGGCTGGTAGCAGTGGTCTATCTGGGGGTCCCCTATGGGTTCAGCTCGTTGAGACCCGGGCTGGTAGCAGTAGTCTATCTCTGGTCCCATGTGGGTTCAGCGACCCGAGACCCAGGCTGGTAGCAGTAGTCTATCGGGGGGCCCCCAGTGGGTTCAGCTCGTTGGGACCCAGGCTGGTAGCAGTAGTCTGTCTCGGGGGCCGCCTGTGGGTTCAGCTCGTTGAGACCCAGGCTGGTAGCAGTAGTCTATCTGGGGGTCCCTTGTGGGTTCAGCTCGTTGGGACCCAGGTTGGTAGCAGTAGTCTATCTCGGGGGCCGCCTGTGGGTTCAGCTCGCTGAGACCCAGGCTGGCAGCAGTAGTCTGTCTCGGGTCCCATGTGGGTTCAGCGACCTGAGACCCAGGCTGGCAGCAGTAGTCTATCTCAGGGGCCACCTGTGGGTTCAGCTCGTTGAGACTCAGGCTGGCAGCAGTAGTCTGTCTCGGGTCCCATGTGGGTTCAGCTCTTTGAGACTCAGGCTGGCAGCAGTAGTCTGTCTCGGGTCCCATGTGGGTTCAGCTCGCTGAGACCCGGGCTGGTAGCAGTAGTCTATCTCGGGGGCCGCCTGTGGGTTCAGCGACCTGAGACCCAGGCTGGTAGCAGTAGTCTATCTGGGGGTCCCCTGTGGGTTCAGCTCGTTGAGACCCAGGCTGGTAGCAGTAGTCTATCTTGGGGGCCGCCTGTGGGTTCAGCTCGTTGAGACCCAGGCTGGTAGCAGTAGTCTGTCTTGGGGGCCGCCTGTGGGTTTAGCTCGTTGAGACCCAGGCTGGTAGCAGTAGTCTATCTTGGGGGCCGCCTGTGGGTTCAGCTCGTTGAGACCCAGGCTGGTAGCAGTAGTCTATCTGGGGTCCCCTGTGGGTTCAGCTCGTTGAGACCCAGGCTGGTAGCAGTAGTCTATCTCGGGGGCCGCCTGCGGGTTCAGCTCGTTGAGACCCAGGCTGGCAGCAGTAGTCTATCTCGGGGGCCGCCTGCGGGTTCAGCTCGTTGAGACCCAGGCTGGCAGCAGTAGTCTATCTCGGGGGCCGCCTGCGGGTTCAGCTCGCTGAGACCCAGGCTGGTAGCAGTAGTCTGTCTCGGGTCCCGACCCAGGCTGGCAGCAGTAGTCTATCTCGGGTCCCATGTGGGTTCAGCTCGCTGAGATTCGGGCTGGTAGCAGTAGTCTATCTCGGGGGTCCCATGTGGGTTCAGCTCGCTGAGACCCAGGCTGGTAGCAGTAGTCTATCTCGGGGGTCCCATGTGGGTTCAGCGAGCTGAGACCCAGGCTGGTAGCAGTAGTCTATCTTGGGGGCCACCTGCGGGTTCAGCTCGTTGAGACCCCGGCTGGTAGCAGTGGTCTATCTGGGGGTCCCCTATGGGTTCAGCTCGTTGAGACCCGGGCTGGTAGCAGTAGTCTATCTCTGGTCCCATGTGGGTTCAGCGACCCGAGACCCAGGCTGGTAGCAGTAGTCTATCGGGGGGCCCCCAGTGGGTTCAGCTCGTTGGGACCCAGGCTGGTAGCAGTAGTCTGTCTCGGGGGCCGCCTGTGGGTTCAGCTCGTTGAGACCCAGGCTGGTAGCAGTAGTCTATCTCGGGGGCCGCCTGTGGGTTCAGCTCGTTGAGACCCAGGCTGGTAGCAGTAGTCTATCTGGGGGTCCCTTGTGGGTTCAGCTCGTTGGGACCCAGGTTGGTAGCAGTAGTCTATCTCGGGGGCCGCCTGTGGGTTCAGCTCGCTGAGACCCAGGCTGGCAGCAGTAGTCTGTCTCGGGTCCCATGTGGGTTCAGCGACCTGAGACCCAGGCTGGCAGCAGTAGTCTATCTCAGGGGCCACCTGTGGGTTCAGCTCGTTGAGACTCAGGCTGGCAGCAGTAGTCTGTCTCGGGTCCCATGTGGGTTCAGCTCTTTGAGACTCAGGCTGGCAGCAGTAGTCTGTCTCGGGTCCCATGTGGGTTCAGCTCGCTGAGACCCAGGCTGGTAGCAGTAGTCTATCTGGGGGTCCCCTGTGGGTTCAGCTCGTTGAGACCTGGGCTGGTAGCAGTAGTCTATCTCGGGGTCCCATGTGGGTTCAGCGACCTGAGACCCAGGCTGGTAGCAGTAGTCTATCTCGGGGGCCGCCTGTGGGTTCAGCGACCTGAGACCCAGGCTGGTAGCAGTAGTCTATCTGGGGGTCCCCTGTGGGTTCAGCTCGCTGAGACCCAGGCTGGTAGCAGTAGTCTATCTCGGGGTCCCATGTGGTGAATGCCTTGAGGCAGCCGGAGCTTGAATGCCAGTGGTGTGCTTTGGCGTGGGCGCACCAGGGGCGAGTCGACGGTTTTCTGGTGTATGTGGGTGCGGAGTACCAGGGTCAAGTTGTGGCAATGAAATACCAGGGGCGTTTTCACCTTTCTTGTGTCATATCCTCTGATTTTGCAAAGAGGGTCCCAGGTTCAGTTCTCGCCCATCTGCATGGGGTTGGCATGTGCTGTAATTTACATTTGTTTGCATGGATTTCCTACAATAATCCAAAGACATGCATGTTTAGTAGGGTCTCTAAAATCTAGGATATGCAAACTTGTGCCATGGAGTGCCAAGAGTATCCAGGTTTTCCTTCCAAACAGTTACTACACCAGGTGATTTCACTGATTAACACACCTTCAACCAAGGAGGAAAGAGTGATCACTGGTATAGGGAATGGTTGGAGGTAAACCTGCATGTTGTCTGGACTTCCTGACACATCTTTACATTTACCTGCTTGTCCATATGTGTGAATGGTGCTGCCACTACCACCACCCTGTTACTTGCTCTTAGCACTTATTGTATTCACTCATTTAAAAAAAAAATCTCTTTTTTGCACTTTTACTGTAGCACTGGTTTTGCTCTCAGATGCTTGTTTAGATGCACTTATGACCTCTGATGACTATTAGTTCTCCTGATTTCCTGCGTTAAATGTACTTATTGTAAGTCGCTTTGGATAAAAGCGTCGGCTAAATGACTGTAATGTAATGTAATGGTGTGTGAGTGAGTGACTGTGTGTGTGTGGACTTTGTCTCCCAATGCCTGCTGGGATAGACTTCAAACCCCCCCCCCCCATTAGCCTCAGTTGTACTGAGTGGGTTTAATAGATTTATGGATAATGTCACTTTCAAATTTAGCTAACCAACTAGATGCCCAGGTTTGGTTGCATAAATTCAGTCATCCTGAAGGCAAGCATTACATGTCTCTGTATGTGAGTGAAGGTGAGCGCTCGTGTTTACATCTGTGAACAGTGGTTTACTCTTTGCACACATACAGTACTTGTACTTGGGTCATTAGTGTCAGGCTAGTCTTTTATTCGTGGTTATTTTGAGAAAGGCAAATAGGTTAAAATGACATTTTCTATTGTGGACAGGAGGGGGCCGGAGGCAATAAAGATGGAGGGAAGAAGAAGACTAAAGGTGCTGCTGGAGACAATGGGGGCAGGGTGGAGGTAAGTTGCTAAATTAGGTGTCAGAGGTATTGAGGATGCTTAGTCTAGTCTAGAAGGTCATTGAGTTGGCCTAATCTACAAGTCAGTGAGTGTAGGTCTAACACATGCATGCTCACATACCCTGTGTGCAAGTCACTTTTCAATACAAGTTTTCAGCTTGTTTGTGATGTTGGTGGCAAGATAACGGCACACAGCCAAGTATGGTAAAGGACTGTGTGAAAACAAGACAAATAATCCTGTTAATTCTTGTTTTATTGGATCGAGAAAACTTTTTAATGTTGGTTTGTCATATGTTGTGCGTAGCCACAAATCAATTTTGAAAATACTTTCTAAACTTCTCTGCTACCTTTCATGTTGTGTAAGTGCAAAACCAAACACCTTTAGGCAACTTTAGGTATGTTTGTGTTGACTTTTGATATAATGACAGAAAATAAGATGGCGTGACAATTATCTGTACTGCTCTTACACCTTTTCCTGGTCTAAAACCTCCATAATTAGAGGCTGGAATTGCTGGCACAGTAGACAAAAGTAATTATCTGGCAGGATAAAAAACCAGCAGCACTGGTTGTACCTGAGAACTGGATTGAGAACCACCGGTTTAGCTGATTTTGGCATCATAACAATGTTATGTATCATTAGAAACTAGCCCTAATTTTCTTGCACCTATTTGTTGCTGTGCTCCAGCTATCCCCACAACCTCAGTACATCGAGGAGCGCCTTGCTCTGTACATGAAGCTGAAGGCTGAACATGGTGCCCTGATGGCTGAGAGGGCAGAGAAGGACAGCCAGGCGATCAAGGTGACCCTGCCCGATGGAAAGGTGGTGGAGGCTGAATCCTGGAAGACCACGCCATACCAGGTGGCCTGTGGAATCAGGTCAGTGTGGCGACTGGAGGTTGCTGCTTTCTGCACGGTGCTGCGTCCCACCAATATACCCATTGCCCTGTCCCGCTAATATACCCATTGCCCTGTCCCGCTAATATATCCGTTGTGAAACCAGCCACATTTCCCCCACAAGGCATTAATGACACAACTTTCACACGATCATCATTTGCATGTGACTGTTATTCAGTACAACGGTATGTTTTGTTTTTTGCTTTTTTGATCAAGGTCTCTGACCGTTTCTTTTTAATATGGCTAAACTGTTTCATATTGTTGGTCAGGACTATGAACTTTTAATGTGTAATACATGTTGCGTCACAAGTATAGAAAAAAATACATCTATGATCACGGTTTAATTTTCTAATTTGGTATTCAATATTTTCCCTTTTCTTCTCCAGCCAAGGCCTTGCTGACAACACAGTGATTGCTAAAGTGAACAACTCTGTGTGGGACCTGGACAGACCTCTGGAAACTGACTGCAATCTGCAGCTGCTTAAGTTTGATGATGAGGAGGCTCAAGCCGTAAGTTTAACTTAGCTCTGGTTCTGACACACTTACTTTGTTGAAAAAATTACACACATTACAAAACAATTTTTGAAAAATTAAAATTTTAAAAATTAGACACAGTTTGTGATGTTTTGTGGCCCTTACGATTAGCATGATATAGATTTTCATTGTCAACTGAAGAAATGTGACACAAAGTTAGTGAGAAATACCAACATAACTGAGAAGTTAAACTAGAATCAGCTCGTAGGAAGGTTGGATCTCTATTTAAACCTTAGAACTGATCCCAGTTGAAAAATACAATGCAATACATTTGCCAACACACTTATAATAAACTTTATGCTTAAAAAGCCCATTAAACTATATACCGATACATTCCCTATATCAGAATAAAATACAAGCTCTTATTGGAGCATTTTTTTCTGTTTCATTTGGTATTTCCCCTTCCCTTACTCACACATAAACAATCAAGTCAGGTGCCCTCTGCCCAGTTTGTTTTATTTTACTTACTTATTTAATTTTTTGCCCCTTTTTCACCCCAATTGTATCCGGCCAATTACCCCATTCGTCCGAGCCGTCCTGGTCTCTGCTCCACCCCCTCTGCTGATCCGGGGAGGGCTGCAGACTACCACATGTCTCCTCCCATACATGTGGAGTCACCAGCCGCTTCTTTTCACCTGACAGTGAGGAGTTTCACCAGGGGGACATAGCGCATGGGAGGATCACGCTATTCCCCCCCAGCTCCCCCTCCCCCCCGCACAGGCACCCTGACCGACCAGAGGAGGCACTAGTGCAGCGACCACATCCGGCTTCCCACCCATAGACACGGCCAATTGTGTCTGTAGTGATGCTCGTCCAAACCGGAGGCAGCAAGGGGATTCGAACCAGCGATCCCCGTGTTGGTAGACAATGGAATAGACCGCCATGCCACCCGGACACCCTTGTCTGGTTTATTTTTGTGTACAGAATACATGCATCTACTACTACTACAACTTTTGGCTGCTCCCGTCAGGGGTCGCCACAGCGGATCATCAACAGAATACACGCATCACATTGCCTGATACCGCTAAAAAAGAGACTCAGGTCAAAGCATCAAGAGACTTTAAATGAGTAGTGTCATCAGAGGACCACTGTGGTATACAGAAATACTGCGTTATCACTGATGTGCTGCTGAACTGCAGCACACAAGCTGCTTTTTCTGACATACTGTTGACACCTAACTGTGCTCTCCGGTCACAACAGGGCTGTATGCACAGGTGAAAACTTTACACCTCACAATCTGAAATTGTTGAGAAATGCTGCAGTATTCTAAATCACCTTGTGTCTCCATTGCAGTGAAGGATAAAGTAGTAAAATCAAGCACCAAAACACAATTTTGCTTCAAACTTTTCCTTCACGAAACCCTCCTTAGAGAATAAGAACAGCTGTAATTGTCATCATCTTTGGTTTTGTCTATCTGATCGGTACTAAATATGGTTGAGAAACATCTTTAACTTGGCTGTGTGCAAACCTACAGACAACTAACAACTTGATAACTGCTGAAAAGGCTTTTTCCATATTTCTTTTTAATTTTGTTCTTTATTTTTTTATGAAGGTAGCCAGGACAGTACCCGCCATTTAATCGGTTCCCTTAAATTTATGTCCTGCTGTATAGTGGTGTCAATTTATAGCCTAGAATGTAAAGGTAGACTGTCTTGCACTCTTAATTTAACCTTGTTCATGTGACTTAAATTCAGCACTGACCGGGGCAGGCTGCTTAACCTGAGTATACAGGTCAGTATCATAAGCGAGAACTTAACAGTCAACAATAAACCTCGATGAACGTCATAAACTGTATAAAACGCACAACGTTATTAGGAGGAAACTGAATATAAAACGTTGGCATTATCAAACGCTGGAATAAAAGAGATGGCAGCCAGTCTCTTTTTACCCACGGGAGCTTCCCAGGACTTACTTCACCGTCTTTACTGTCCACCTGTGTAAAAACATGGCCTGAAGGAAAGGTATTCATGAATACATATTCCCAAGCACTCATAAGATTCAGCAGCTGCCTTCACTTTGCTTTTTACGCTGTCACTAGGTGGCAGATTTTTGCTGCCTAATTTGAGTTTTTAAGGCATGTTTTTCTTGTCAGGATTCAGAACAAAAGATATAAGGTAGACTGGTGTAGTTTTTTCCAAGAAGTTTGGAGGCTCTACTTGGTCTTGACAAACTCTGCGGTGCAGAAATATATGAGGAAAACATGGGTATGAAGATGAGTGACGGCGCTCCAAAGCCAGAACAGACTTTTTTCCAGTGCAGCGATGCTGTCTTGTTGAACACAGCAGACATGGATCAACTCTGTTAGTTCTACTCACCAGGCAGTACTCTCCTGTGTATTCCTCAGGTGTACTGGCACTCCAGTGCCCACATTATGGGTGAAGCCATGGAGCGTGTGTACGGGGGCTGCCTGTGCTACGGTCCCCCCATCGAGAATGGCTTCTACTATGACATGTTCCTCGACAGCGAGTGAGTCACATGGGCGCTGGATTTCAGATCTGTCACAACTGAATTATTTGTCTTGCTTAGTTTGCATTGTGTTGTTTTGGTACACTGTTATGTGTGTACTTGGAGGCTTGGGAGCTGCCAGTCTTCTCATTAAAAGACTGGTGGCCAACACAACAGTTGGATTAATGGGGCTGGGCTGTTAAACTGGATTCTTTCTGGACTTTTGGAATGACATCTACGATGAGGTCTGTCTGTCTCAGACGTTGGAGTCCCTAAACGTAAATAAAACCAATAGAGATTATTTATCCCACCTTTAGAAGGCTGTCCCTGACCAGGGCTGATTACTCCCCCTTCGTAAACAACTTGCGTTATTTGACCTTTACTTGAAATACATTTCTGTCTTCTGCGGCCCACAGGAGAGTGTACGTGGTGCGGTCTAATTAATTCCACACCCTCTTTATTGAAGTCATTTTATGCTAATGAAGTTCTCACACACTGCAAGGTCATCTTGACTTTGCGCAAGCCCCACAGTCCAGGCCTCTAGGTGTTCACTTGTGCCTGTTAGAGGTTATCACTTTCAGCCGCTAATGGCATGGTAAAATGGCAGCAGGTCTTGTCACATTGTGGACATACTCCGGAAGCACGTCAGACTAATGTGAAGTTAGGCTCGCTTGGCATGCCGGTGTAGATGACATTACAGAGTTAGTGTTTTTTCCTTTTCTTTTCTGATGTGTTATTTCTATCGTGTTACTCCTCCGCTGTTTTTGACAGGGGCGTATCAAGCAATGACTTTCCTTGTCTGGAGAACTTGTGCAAGAAGATTATCAAGGAGAAACAGCCATTCGAGAGGCTGGAGATAAAGAAGGAGACTCTTCTGGAAATGTTCAAGGTAGCGACACACACAGACTCGCAGAAACAGCCGATGAGGAGCAGTGCATATTTTGGTGGCCTCTACCTGCTGTTGTAAAATCGGTTTTATCTCTTTGACAGTACAACAAATTTAAGTGCCGTATTCTGAACGAGAAGGTCACCACTCCCACGACCACGGTTTACAGGTAACCCCCTGAGATTTATTATTATTGTGTATCTTTACACATGCATTAAATAGAGATGTTTATATGGAACTTTTTTATAAGCTTTACAAACTTTTAAAAAACATACTAAAAGATAAATTAGAAACCAGTAAAATCTGTGTTAAAGTAAAACCAGAAAAACAATAAAAACTAGAGAGCAAATCCCTGCCAGGCGTATCTCCCCTTCTCCGATGCTCGGATTTGGCAACAAAACATCCCTTTTTTTGGCTGCCGGTAGAAGGGGCTCTTCTTAAAGCACTTGAAATGTGTTTCCCGTCTCAGTTTTCATAATGTAAATTGAGTGAAGGTGACTTTCATTCATTCTAAAGCAAGAAAACACCAGTATGAAAACACTGCTCAGCCATGGGAGGTTATTTTATAGCTGCAGAGATGATGTCCAGCTGTGACTGGGATTAATCCAACTCTTGAAAATGTACTATCGTGGCGTTAACATTGGAGTCTATGGCACTTCCGTGTGTAATCCCCTCATGATGTCAGCTAAACAAACATGGCGGCGAGGTGAATAAGGCGAATTATTTTCGGTTCATCCAGTGTTCCTCTTTCTCTCCTGTGCTGAGATCAGCAGTGAAAAATTTGCTGATTTGCAAAATACAATCGACGTCTCATTTACTTTAAGCACTCACACCGTCGCTGCCTGATCGAAGTCAACGTGTGCGTGTGCAGCCGCAGAGAGCAGCGTTAGTTGCATGTGTGCAGCCGCAGAGCAGCGTTAGTTGCATGTGTGCAGCCGCAGAGAGCAGCGTTAGTTGCATGTGTGCAGCTGCAGAGAGCAGTGTTAGTTGCATGTGTGCAGCCGCAGAGAGCAGTGTTAGTTGCATGTGTGCAGCCGCAGAGCAGCGTTAGTTGCATGTGTGCAGCCGCAGAGAGCAGCGTTAGTTGCATGTGTGCAGCTGCAGAGAGCAGCGTTAGTTGCATGTGTGCAGCTGCAGAGAGCAGCGTTAGTTGCATGTGTGCAGATGCAGAGAGCAGCGTTAGTTGCATGTGTGCAGCTGCAGAGAGCAGCGTTAGTTGCATGTGTGCAGCCGCAGAGAGCAGCGTTAGTTGCATGTGTGCAGCTGCAGAGAGCAGCGTTAGTTGCATGTGTGCAGCTGCAGAGAGCAGCGTTAGTTGCATGTGTGCAGCTGCAGAGCAGCGTTAGTTGCATGTGTGCAGCTGCAGAGAGCAGCGTTAGTTGCATGTGTGCAGCTGCAGAGAGCAGCGTTAGTTGCATGTGTGCAGCTGCAGAGAGCAGCGTTAGTTGCATGTGTGCAGATGCAGAGAGCAGCGTTAGTTGCATGTGTGCAGCTGCAGAGAGCAGCGTTAGTTGCATGTGTGCAGCTGCAGAGAGCAGCGTTAGTTGAGCGAGCTACAAGAGGGAGTGGCAATAGTGAGAGAGAACAAACGCTTTCTGAAGTTACAAGAGGTTCTTCATCATACAGCCATAACTGCACAAAAACATTTCAGGCTGATAGGTCCAGTAGTTTGCGAGATTAGCCGCAGACAGACACACACATGCAACCAAACGCACAATCCCCTCCAGGCTACCCGCCTGACGGTGATAATAACAAGTTGAAATATAGGGAAGACTATAATAATAGAATGAAACCATGGATTCAAAAGATTCTGGTTCTGCCAGCCTAAAATGACAGAATAAATATAATCAGTTTTGGGTCGATGTTTCCAGTTTTGTTCACTGTCTGTGTCTCTTGTCAGTCATGTGATGTGTCTACTGTGGGTGAAATGCAGCCTGTGATATGTATGTCAGTCCTTTCCCCTGAGCTGTGAAGTCTGTTGTCGCTAGTTAAACCTGCCTTTTCCCTCTTAGGTGTGGCCCCCTGATTGACCTGTGCAGGGGACCTCATGTGAGACACACTGGGAAGATCAAAGCCCTGAAGATCCACAAGGTGAGCTTTGTGTTTCCCAGCATGTCACGCCGCTCACATAGAAGAATCGTCACTACATGAAATCTGTTGGAACCCTGAACAAAGCACACTAAACATCCGACAGCAGGCATATGACTTGCCTCATCTGTCTGCTCACATTGATGTTTTATTTTTGTTGCTTTTTGAGAGACTTTGGGAAAGTAGGGATGCAAATGAGAATAGCAGTCAGCTCCCAGGGCAGTGGGGGAATACAGTAGGCCTCAGAGTTGGTTGAGAAATGTAGTCACACCACTTGGGTGCAGAAAGTAGCCATCCCCCAGCTGTCCCTTCAATGTGTCAGTGTATTAGGGGTGGAACGGTTCACAAAATTCACGGTTCGGTTTTCAGTTCAGTACATTTTTGGTACTGTGGGGGGCATTAACAATTTTGACATGCTTTTCATTTATTTGGCAAAAAAAGTTAATAACTGTTTGTCCATCCATCCATCCATCCATTATCCAAACCGCTTATCCTGCTCTCAGGGTCACGGGGATGCTGGAGCCTATCCCAGCAGTCATTGGGCGGCAGGCGGGGAGACACCCTGGACAGGCCGCCCTGTTTGCCTAATAAAATTCTGGCTAAGAACCTAAGGAACATAAACACTTCTTCATTGTCAAATCCTAATTAAAAGAATAGGTTTTCTAATTAGTGCAAACAACACAGTCAGCTTTGTTGTTTTTATGTAAAAGTGGCCGCAGACTAAGACCATCAACAAAGTGCAGCATAAACCAAACACACTATACACTGTGTCAAGACAACACTGCTCTTTTCATTCTGTTGTCATGTTCTTCTGCAAGAAGGTGAGTAGTAATAACAATAATCAATTAAACTTGTATAATAAGAGCTACATAGGCTGTGTTGGGCAGTTCTTTCACAATTCCTCATGTCTGTTAATAAAGTTTGGGAGTCACTGTATTGCATAAGTGTCGTGAGAGGTGATGTTATCGCGCATCTCAAGTACTTTAACGATATGCTGAAATCCTGATCCTCCACGACTGCACAGGGCTGCATATCTTTCACTATAAACCCCCCGCCTGTGCTGTAGTTGTGGATTTTGCCCTGTCTGAGTCTGCATGTAGAGGCTGTTTAACACCAGAACGACCACATGTCACTCCTACCTAAAACCACCACGGGCGGTCAGAATGACAGCCGGTTTTTAAACGCTGTATTCTGTCAAGATAAACACCCAGCTGAGATATTAATACATTATCTGTGTTAGTATGTCTGTTAGGAAACGACAGTTTAACAACTATAATACTATTTTTAAACAATTTAAACTTCAGAGAGACATGTTCAAACTTGAATAGCAAAATTTAAAAAGTGAAAACATTACCTGGAAAACAAAACAGAAAACACATATTGCTAATCTAACAAACATAACAAGGCCTATAAAACGTGACATGTAAAAATAAAAACTGAAAATAAATACTGAAACAGTCCCAAACAACAACCGGAACTTAAAAACTACTAGAACGACCGCCCACTTTTTTTACACTCTATATTGTGTCAGATAAATACCCAGTTGAGATGTTAATGCATTACATATGTTAGTATGTCTGTTATGAAACTAACTGACACCAAAATTAACATTTTAACAACTTAAATACTACTTTTCAAACAATTTAAAATGGCTGCTGTCCAACGCCTGTAAACACTGCAGCGCCTCGGCGGTAGTCATGGTGCGTCTGTAACCAGACATGTTGGACATCATCACACATCAAGTTTAGACTATTTCTCTGCACTGGAGGGCGCTAGTGTGTTTCTAGAACACAGCAACGAACTTCACGAAGGAAATGACGCCACCAACACACGTCATAAATACATGACGCACACCATCACGCGCGGTCATGTTGACCGCTCATGGTCGTTTTAGGTAGATCTTATCATACCTTTTTTTGTGCAACTGATCTGAAACTCATGTTATTAGAATATATGTGATTTTTAGGAGAGTTCAGGGAGCGGCAGGTCTGTATCTTTTTTTATTTCATCAAGTTATTAAATTCTGAAAATCTGAAAGCGGCAAACTGACGGCCTTGTTCGTTCTCGTGTTAAATGCTGCGGGGAGAAGGAGTTGCTTTTTCCTGCCCGACCCTCCTCCCTGCGCTGTCAGCGGACACGCCGGGGAGATGCTTCGTCCTATTGGGGGTGTTGCATAAGCCACACGTGTTGCACAGCGCTGCACACGGTCACGTTTCTCCTGCTGCTCTTCTCCATCACTGTCGTAGGTAACACCCGTAACACCGTAATGCTCGCATACAGCAGACCGAAACGATGATGGCGGATGCTCGAGCTACTGCTGCTTGTTCACTTGCCATTTCTGGACCGACTGACGGCTGCGTTCGACACGTCGTCCGTGCCAGCTGAGAAGTTGCGCTGGGTTATTGGCACGAGGCTTTTCCCTTCCGATAACTTTATTTGAAGGTTTTTTTCCGCGCATAAATTTTTGACTGAAATATGAGGCTACGCCCCATTTCTAGTGTGACAGTAAATCCTGGTAGAAACAGCAGCACTAAAACTCTGCAATAAAAAAAGCCCACAGTAAGCCTCACAGCCTCTTTCAAATGAAGTGAACAGTACATATGCATGCCCCGAACCGTGGCTAGTGAACCCAGCAGTTTGGATGTTTTTACTTGAACTGTTCTATCCCTACTGTGTACCGATCCAGAACTCCTCCACCTACTGGGAGGGAAAGGCCGACATGGAAACTCTGCAGAGAATCTACGGTATCTCCTTCCCAGACTCCAAGATGCTCAAAGAGTGGGAGAAGTTCCAGGAGGAAGCCAAGAACCGGGATCACCGCAAACTGGGCCGGGTACGGACTGTAGGACGAGGTGGCTGTAGACTGGTGAAAGAATGTCATGTCTTAAAACGGGTTCCTTGCTGGTAAATGTCCTCAGAAAGATTGAAAAAAAAGCCCAAAACAGAACGGGCAGCGGGTTTTCTTCAGTTGTGTGTTTGACAAACGTTTGTGAACAAACAAAAGGATGTGTGTCACTCCAGTGCTATAATCTCAAGACAACTACTTGTGGGTGTTTGTACATGGCCGTGTCTGGTAAGAAATAATAGAGCCTCCTCTAGTCTGATATTATCTGGTGATGCGTCTTGCTCTGGCAGTTGGCTGGAGCTCAGTGTTGTGGGTGAGAGTGTGGTGTCTAGGATGCAGTTCAAACAACACCGTCACATTTTCTGGTCAACATTTTTATGTCAGTAATCAGAGTGAGCCCCTGATTTGTCAGTGGAGCTACTTGAAATAGTGTCCTTCTAATGACGTCATTGCCCCCTCCCCTTGTCCTTCTAATGACACCATTGCACCGCCCCCTCATAATGACATCATTGCCCCGCCCACTGCCCTTCTAATGACATCACTGCCCCCTCCCCTTTTTTTGAGTCTTGGATCTTTGGATTGTACTGAAGGAGTTGTTGATAATTAGGTAATTAGAAACGAGGCAGGGCCAAGAAGCCGTGTGCCTGAAAGTGAACGGACCTGATGAGCCGGTCCAACATGACATTTGCATGTCAGTGTCAGATTCTCAGTATAGCTGAGTTCACATGAAGCTGAACGGTTGTTTAGAAACCATCCTGATGGTGACTGGTTAACTCTGAATCCATTTTTCATAGAAGTGGCACAGTCAGGGGTGTGTGTGGTGTTGCCATTTGAAATATTTGAGTTTGTGGGCATGAAGCTGGTCTTAAAAAAAAAATAATCAAAAAACATTGAAACACAGGGAAACGCTCACTATTTCAGCAGGGTCATTGTGGCTTGCCTCAGGAATCCAGACTTTTATCATCGCAAAGCGAAATCAGTTTGGCCCGAGTGTTGCTCCCTCGTTCTCTTTTTCTCATTTTCCTTCCAACATTTAATGTCTTTTTTTTCTCTCCTCCAGGAGCAGGATTTGTTCTTTTTCCACGACCTGAGTCCAGGGAGCTGCTTCTTCCTGCCTAAAGGGGCCTTTATCTACAACACCTTGGTTCAGTTTATCAGGGTAAGTCTGAGCTCTGAACGACAAGGTGGAAAGAGGCGGTGTGATCTTAACAAGATCTGTGAGACACAGCAGATTTAGTTTGCAGCAAACTAAATAATACAACGACTGTGTGTGTGTGTGTGTTTGTATAATGCAAACAGCACATCTGTGTTAGTGGTGCAACGGAACATAGTTTATCTGTGGTCTGTACAGATTGCCCCCCACAGTTCGGCACACATGAACTGCAGATTAATGCAAAATAAACCATCGTACTGCAATAGTTTTACTGCCGCTGCTACTTTTTAAAGTAACAGTTCCTTGAATCTCAGTGCAGAGTTGCAGTAAAAAGATAGACAAGACAGCTGCATGCTCTGTTTTACTCTGAAGCGCAGTGATTGGTTGATTATGCAAAGAAAGCCGTTGTGCGTTGACATGAAGAGGGGATGTTGAATCCCAACGAATCAATCGGGGGACGCTCGCGTTGCAAAAACGCAGTAAAAGCACATCGACAGTCATGGCCTGTGGAGGAACGGAAGAACTTCAAGCCTCCCGCATCATTTAAAGGAAGAAGGCGTCATGCCTCATATTATGAGTATAGAATATTTGATATATTTTAAGATTTTGTTTAAACATTGGACATCTTGAGTGTTTTCATGTAAGAGCAGGGGCAACAGGTCCTCTTTAAGTGATTTACAGAATAAATGGTAGGCAAAGTTATGTTTTTTTTTTTGCTGATCCAAAAAACGACCCAATCCGTGACTCAAAACCGTGATAAGATCTGAACCGTGAGTTTTGTGATCCGTTGCACCCCTAATTTGTGTATATGCAAATGAATCTACCCTCCAAACCTCGTCCGCCTCCCTAATAACACAGACATTGCTGGTGGAATGGCTGATGTTGGATGGCTTAACATGATTTCCTCGTTTCAGTCTATTAAACTTTTAACAAGAAAGGGTGCAGAGCAGTAGACTTAAAACACTCTGAAGTTTGAGTCGCTTCTGCAGATGAAGCTGCACATGAACTGAGAAATCACCGGGTAAATATTTCAGAATATTTTTTGGATAGCAATAAAGGGGCGCTATGAAATGTCCAGATCATTTTCAAGAGCCGGATAATTTGGCTCAACCTGAAGATTCACCTTCTCAGCAGCCTGCCAACAGACTGCCAGCAGTGCAGTTGGTGCGCATCATTAATGATGAATATTATGCACCACATTGAAAGCAGTTGGTGTGTAGCCACAGGTGGGGAGCTTCGTTCTGTATGATGGGAGCTGAGTCATAATGGTGTCATTTCTGATTTTTCTTCGGAGAGATCATAGAATGAGACGTGTGGACGAAAGAGCATGCAGAGTGTTGTAATGACTTGGTTAGATGTCATCTTGAGTTTATTTGGCTTATTTCACTGCCAGGTTTTTTGAAGTAACTGATCAGTCACACTGTAAATCCCCACCATTACCACTTTTATCCCTTCCTGGCTGATGGATATCAAACATCACAGTGCCTATGTGTGCTGAAAGCACCATAAATATTGCAGAACTCCAGCTGAACATGTTTCAGTGCCCTCTCAAATGCGGGCCTCTTTGGAACTGGTTGTTGACAGTGAGATGAAAATGCAAGGTCTGTGTGTTCTTCATCAACCTACCTTTCCCCTTTTGGGTTCAGTCACGACCCCGTTATAATACGTGTGAGGGCCTGCATGATGTAGAGAATCAGCCCTTGGATGCACACTCTTGGCTTCGGTTTGCATCTGGTAAATCTCAGCCTTTGTGCAGAAAGACGTGTAATCCTTTTTAATAGATGTGCACACTATTCATTTATAAGACTTGAGATTTGACAGGGAACATGTTCCAAGCAGTCCCCTCAGCCCGGTGTTGTGCAGTTCAGTGTTGTGCAGTGCAGTGCATAATGAAAGAGCTCCTGATTGAAATGACATGTAACTAAGAATAAAGTTAACAAGCGGTGTCGACATTTACATTTTAAATTTCCAGTGCTCGTTTCTCATCCTGACAGAGTGAGTACAAGAAAAGGGGCTTCCAGGAAGTGGTGACACCAAACATCTATAACAGCAAGCTGTGGCAGACCTCCGGCCACTGGCAGCACTACAGTGAGAACATGTTCTCCTTTGAGGTTGAAAAGGAGACCTTCGCTCTTAAGCCCATGAACTGCCCTGGACACTGGTAAATACCCCCCCTCCCACACCGTAGTCCTCAGAGCTGGGCAAAGTTGCTCTCAAAGTACAGTTTACATTTTGAACGGCATTAGTAAATAAGTGTCAAGAAAATGGACAGCGCTGGTCAACCTTCTCAAAATGCAGTTTTTAAGGCAGGCAGGCATTCTGCTTTCTCAGCCAGATGAGCATGTATCATACAGATTAGCCTATATGATCAAGCTCATCAACAATGTATCCACTAGATGAGCATGTATCATACAGACGAGCATGTATCATACAGATGAGCAGGTATCATACAGATGAGCCTGTATCATACAGACGAGCATGTATCATACAGATGAGCATGTATCATACAGGCTGTAGATGAGCATGTATCATACAGATGAGCCTGTATCATACAGATGAGCCTGTATGATACATGCTCATCGACAAGGTATCCACTAGACGAGCATGTATGATACAGGCTCAGCCTGTATGATACATGCTCATCAACAAGGTATCCACTAGATGAGCATGTATCATACAGACGAGCATGTATCATACAGATGAGCCTGTATCATACAGATGAGCCTGTATCATACAGATGAGCATGTATCATACAGACGAGCATGTATCATACAGATGAGCATGTATCATACAGGCTGTAGATGAGCATGTATCATACAGACGAGCATGTATCATACAGATGAGCATGTATCATACAGGCTGTAGATGAGCATGTATCATACAGACGAGCATGTATCATACAGATGAGCATGTATCATACAGGCTGTAGATGAGCATGTATCATACAGGCTCTAGATGAGCATGTATCATACAGACGAGCATGTATCATACAGATGAGCATGTATCATACAGATGAGCATGTATCATACAGGCTCTAGACGAGCATGTATCACACAGGCTCTAGATGAGCATGTATCACACAGGCTCTAGATGAGCATGTATCATACAGGCTGTAGATGAGCATGTATCATACAGGCTGTAGATGAGCATGTATCATACAGACGAGCATGTATCATACAGATGAGCATGTATCATACAGGCTGTAGATGAGCATGTATCATACAGACGAGCATGTATCATACAGACGAGCATGTATCATACAGAAGAGCATGTATGACAGGCTGTAGATGAGCATGTATCATACAGGCTCTAGATGAGCATGTATCATACAGACGAGCATGTATCATACAGATGAGCATGTATCATACAGGCTCTAGACGAGCATGTATCACACAGGCTCTAGATGAGCATGTATCATACAGACGAGCATGTATCACACAGGCTCTAGGTGAGCATGTATCATAGACGAGCATGTATCACACAGGCTCTAGATGAGCACGTATCATAGACGAGCATGTATCACACAGGCTCTAGATGAGCACGTATCATACAGATGAGCATGTATCACACAGGCTCACATCTGACCACAGCGTCAGTCTGCTGCATTTTTTTAGTTTGTGAAAAATAAATCAAGAAAAACAGCAAGATTGGGGTTTCAGGACTCAACTGACCTTGATTGGATAACTTCCAGGTTGATGACTTGAGCAGCACTTTTTTGTTTTTAAACTGCTATCATGGAGGTCAGTGTTTCCCATGCCGGTCCTCAAGGCCCCCTGCCCTGCAGGTTTTCACTGTAACCCTGCTTGTACTTACTTAACCAGTCATGTAGTAGTACTTCATTATTCCAGGTGTGCCAAATCTGACATAATTAAGTGTGGGTTGGCCGAGTAAGTACAAGCAAGCCGGCTCAGGAGGTAGAGCGGGTCATCTAGTAATCGGAAGGTCGGTGGTCCGATCCCCAGCTCCTGTAAAGAGTGTCGAAGTGTTCTTGAGCAAGACACTGAACCCCTAACTGCTCTTGATGAGCAGGTTGGTGCTTTGCATGGTAGCTTCCACCATCAGTGTGTGAATGTGTGCGTGAATGTTGTAAAGGACTGTGAGTGGTCGCTAGACTAGAAAAGCGCTGTAGTGTATAAATACAGTCCATTTACCATTTACATATGTAGGGTTACCATGGAAACCTGCGGGGCAGTGGAACCCTGACTGGCTTGGAAATCAGTGGCTCTTCCATCAAGCCAGTTTATGGAAAATTTGATGTTTTGAATGCAGCAACAGCACATTTTGAAAATCCCAAATATTGCAAAAAAGCTTACTATATACTCGGTTTAGGTGGTTTTTGCTTTTGTCGATGCAGAGTTCATGCCCTAAATGGGCGATGGAAATGCATTTACCAAATTAAAAATGAAATGCGAATAAAATGTAATGATCCGCTGTTTGTTCTGCTCCGTCTTTGTCGTGGGTGTCGAAGTATGGACGCTTGATGTAGGACACGCCAAACTATATTCAGGGTTTATTGGCTTAAACAGATCTGGAGGAAGTGCAACTAATTCGTATCGTTTTTTTCTTGACTTTAGAAATGTTGGCTTAAAATCTGCTTGAGTTGAATGGACACATGGCTGTTGTTCTCAGTACCACAATAATGGTTTCATCAGCAACTTTTCTGTCTATATTTTGTTGAAAGGCTTTGTCCCTAGTGGTTGAAATGAGAGGAAAGCTGTTAGTGTTTGTCTTCATCCCGTCTCTCTGCCACCAGTCTGATGTTTGACCACCGGCCGCGCTCCTGGAGAGAGCTGCCCATTCGCATGGCCGACTTCGGCGTCCTGCACAGGAACGAGCTGTCAGGAGCACTGACTGGCCTCACTCGGGTCCGTCGCTTCCAGCAAGATGATGCTCACATCTTCTGCTCCATGGACCAGGTAAGATCCACCGGGCGGCGTAGCCAGGGCAGAAGTGTAACTGAGGTCCAGAAGCAGAAGCAGAGCAGGGTCATTTTACAGCTGTACGTTTTAACTTTTTTTCCCAGGAAAATTGGCATGTAACTTCCTGCATTCTGGTGAATTGTTAATACATGTGAATCACGTAAAAATAGCAAACTGACTTTTAGGACAAATAGTTGAAAATATTGTGGGGGAAAAAGCTTATCTTAATTATTTTTTACAATAAACAAGTAAATAAAAATAAATAACTACAGCACGATATGACTGCTTATGATTATTCCTCTACATCATTATCATT
This sequence comes from Lampris incognitus, assembly GCF_029633865.1. Taxonomy (NCBI): domain Eukaryota; kingdom Metazoa; phylum Chordata; class Actinopteri; order Lampriformes; family Lampridae; genus Lampris; species Lampris incognitus. The sequence goes on along the minus strand of NC_079211.1, from coordinate 151,741,587 downwards.
TTTGTCACACATAATTTGAGGCAAGTGTTCTGATTCATTAATTGTTAACATAATTGTAGACAAAGGTGTAGTGTAGTATAATATAAGTGTATTATAACTGAATAGTATAACTGAATAATATAACTATTATAACTGAATGATGTGTATTATAACTGAATAATATAAGTGTATTATAACTGAATAGTATAACTGAATAATATAACTATTATAACTGAATAATATAACTATTATAACTGAATAAGTGTATTATAACTGAATAGTATAACCGAATAATATAACTATTATAACTGAATAATATAAGTGTATTATAACTGAATAATATAAGTGTATTATAACTATTATAACTGAATAATATAAGTGTATTATAACTGAATAATTGGAAAATATGTGAAAATTCAGACGAGTGAAAGAGCACACAGTGAGTTGGGTAGCCCATACGGCCCAGTTCAACAGATTTGTGAGCATGGTAAATATATGACATTAATATTCACCTAGGATGACCATACTATAGACTAGTTAGTAGACACTTAAGCTACTCACTGCTGGTAGGCTCTCGTGGTTCTCATCCCTCCGACTATCAGATGTGACAGAAACACGGTCGCTCATGACTGGAGAATAAGTTCTAATGGGATGAAACCAGTCTTTATCCGGCGGCGCAATACCCACCATAGGGCCTACAAAGAACTCGCTCAGATGTGACTGTTGTGCCGAGGCTACGCTCTGTTATTATTATCTTAATAGATGGGTCAGCGGGGGAAATTATAACAATGTAAAAAACATCTTCATTCAAAACATAAAATGTTCGTTCACACACACCCATCATGTAAAACGTCAGCCTGAGAAGGAAAAAATGACCGAGGTCCAGACCTCGGCGACCTCATAGCTGGTTACGGGGGCAATTCCCACCGGTCAGCCGAGCTCGGACAGCGCCTGCTTTGGAGCGCCAAGTCACATGAATGAGCTTTTCCATGGCTGGGTTTGGTTGTTGTTTTTCACACAGGCTGAGATCCCGAGACGAGTGTTTCACATTACTGCCAAGTATTTCTTGGCAACATGGTACACGGCTGATAAACGTCCACTCCTTTATTGATATTCACATCAGTAACAATAATAATACATTTTAGCCATAATGCACTTTTCATTAAAAGCGGATGTCAAAAGGCTACAAGAAAAAAGGCTATTAAATGAGTAACACACAGCATGAAGGGGAAAAGCCGAGCGACAGGGATGAAAGCCCCGGGGGGCAATGCATCAGCTGACAGAAATGCCTTTCTGCAGGAAAAAAGCATTTTAGCCCATCGCCCGAGGCTCATCGCTATGTGTATCTTTATGTTAACGTTCCTCTAAACTAAATGAGTTGCAGGTGAATCCTTTCACATCACTCTTGTATAGGATGAGAGGATCATTCCTACTCTAAAAACCTGCCACAGGCATCACAGAACATGCACTCACCAGACATGAGCACCGTAAATACATACGCACGTGGACGACACCTCCACACGTCATCTTGGGGTGTCGGTGGTACACACGTCATCTTGGGGTGTCGGTGGTACACACGTCATCTTGGGGTGTCGGTGGTACACACGTCATCTTGGGGTGTCGGTGGTACACACGTCATCTTGGGGTGTCGGTGGTACACACGTCATCTTGGGGTGTCGGTGGTACACACGTCATCTTGGGGTGTCGGTGGTACACACGTCATCTTGGGGTGTCGGTGGTACACACGTCATCTTGGGGTGTCGGTGGTACACACGTCATCTTGGGGTGTCGGTGGTACACACGTCATCTTGGGGTGTCGGTGGTACACACGTCATCTTGGGGTGTCGGTGGTACACACGTCATCTTGGGGTGTCGGTGGTACACACGTCATCTTGGGGTGTCGGTGGTACACACGTCATCTTGGGGTGTCGGTGGTACACACGTCATCTTGGGGTATCGATGGGACACGTCATCTTGGGGTGTCGGTGGTACACACGTCATCTTGGGGTGTCGGTGGTACACACGTCATCTTGGGGTGTCGGTGGTACACACGTCATCTTGGGGTGTCGGTGGTACACACGTCATCTTGGGGTGTCGGTGGTACAGACGTCATCTTGGGGTGTCGGTGGTACACACGTCATCTTGGGGTGTCGGTGGGACACACGTCATCTTGGGGTGTCGGTGGTACACACGTCATCTTGGGGTGTCGGTGGTACACACGTCATCTTGGGGTGTCGGTGGTACACACGTCATCTTGGGGTGTCGATGGGACACACGTCATCTTGGGGTGTCGGTGGTACACACGTCATCTTGGGGTGTCGGTGGTACACACGTCATCTTGGGGTGTCGGTGGTACACATGTCATCTTGGGGTGTCGGTGGGACACATGTCATCTTGGGGTATCGATGGGACACATGTCATCTTGGGGTGTCGGTGGTACACACGTCATCTTGGGGTGTCGGTGGTACACACGTCATCTTGGGGTGTCGGTGGTACACACGTCATCTTGGGGTGTCGGTGGTACACACGTCATCTTGGGGTGTCGGTGGTACACATGTCATCTTGAGGTGTCGGTGGTACACATGTCATCTTGGGGTATCGATGGGACACATGTCATCTTGGGGTGTCAGTGGCACATGTCAGGGATGTTGCGGTGCAAAGTGTCTGAACGCTGGTTAAACTCCTCTAGTGGCTGAGTGAAGAAACCTGGTGGGGTGAAGTGGAGTTGGGCGTAGACTGATCAGAGAACAGTCTACATTTTGTACATTTCTACTATTTTCACTCATTCATCTTTTATGTCATGTGTATTTACCGGGTAGGATATTTTATTTATACTTGTTGCAGTTTATCTCCGTTTTATTGACAATGTTGCCCTAGCTGTTGTTTACTCAGAGAAATGAAAAAGCACTCAACATCAGTCATACTCGGAGAACATTATCAAAATAGTTGCTGTGCTGTTTTTGTTTGTATGTTTGTTTGTTTTGTCTCTTGCACTGTTAAATCTGCCTTGTTGTGTTTTTTCCTTTTGGGGTGTGCATGGCGCTGCACCTTTTAATTGTTGCTATGGCGATGAGTTAAATTCATCTCATTTTAAACATACGCCGACGTTGTGTCGTTGCCTCTGATCGCAGATCGAGGGCGAGATCAAGGGCTGTCTGGACTTCCTGCGCACCGTGTATGACGTGTTCGGCTTCACTTTTAAACTCAACCTGTCCACGCGACCAGAGAAGTTCCTGGGAGACCCTGAGGTGTGGGAGCAGGCAGAAAAGGTAAGATGAGTTGTTTTAGTCTGGCTACGCCTAACAGAACTCTAATGCCGCGTGGAGCCCTGTCCCACAGCACAGAACCCGCAAAGCTGAGCGTACAACCTGTGGTAACGTTAAGAGGTAAATTCTGGGGCTGCTCTAATAGCATCTGACTGAAGACTGTTGACGCCCATAATGGTGATGTTCGTACCACTACCACCACCATTACCACTTCCTCTTCTTCTTCTTCTCCTCCTCTTCCTCCTCCTTCTCTTCCTCCTCTCCTCCTGTGAGGGCACAGCAGTGATGGCGGTCTTGATCAATCTGCACAATGATTTGGCAAAATTTTATGTCGGATGCCCCTCGTGACACAACCACTAACCCTGTGGACTGGATGTACTGCTGAGAATTATTCTGTGATATTACTGTCAGAAGATGAGCCTGATGGTCTGCTGAAGCCCTCCATTATGGTCTTTCCCAGTACAGTTTCTGTGAGTGGCGACAGGGTGGCGATAACATCACACTTCAAGGTCTTACACTTTCCTGAAACAAGAGACCAGTAAATTATGTTCAAAAATCAGTAACAGAAAGCTACACTGTAGTAATAGAATAAATAAATTTGCATAATGGGTTACAATCAAGCTGCCTAGTTAGTGCCTGTTCAGCAAAGCAGCAGCTGGGAGCACTTGTGACTAGATGGCCCATAATGAGCATCTATCTGTCCTGCATTAAACAGGACAAACACATGCTTATATGTACGGGTGAAATTAATGTGGGTCTGCTCTCTGCAGAAACTGTGACATCTGCATATCTGACTGTAAACAGACTGACACCCACACTGATACAAACAGGAAAGAGTATTTCTAGAAGATGAATGTTTGGCTGATTAATCGGCTCACCCTTCGTAACCTCTGGCTGATGTGCAACATATTTAAACATACATAAAAGTCCCCAGAGACATCATTTGTATAATGTCACATTCAAGAAAAAAATGATTTGAGTTTTATGCAGGCATGGAAGTGGAAAATTGCAGACACTAATAAAAATAAAATTACAAACCTTACATAGCGACTGGTACCGCCTGGCTCTGATTAGAAATCACAGTGTCAAGAGCACAACATCCATCCATTTTCTGAACCGCTTATCCTGCTCTACAACAGTGTTCCCATGTAGTGTGATGTGGTCTGTAAAAACACGGACGAAGCTAATGACATCTATGCTAACCAACCACATTTAAGGAGCGACTTCTAAGGTACTTCGTCCTGGGTACGATGTCAAACTGCAACCGTCGGGTCGTCGGCGACTAAACCAGCATCCCCACTTCAACCCTTGGGTTGTTGTGAGGAGGGTGTGTGGACACCCAGCAGGACTAAAAACAAAACCTGTCAAAGGGCGGATGAGTTTCTCTGTGAACTAATGGCCATCCATACCTGGAGAGGAGATAGGGACCACCAGGTACTCCCCCTGCTGAAACACAATGACTCAACCTGTTGAGGCATCAACTGTGCGCCTATGACCTCCTTAGGTTATGGAACTGATAATGATGATGACGAGTTTGTAATACAATAGACTGTCGGTGTCCCAGCATCAATTTTTACAAGGGTGGAACTGTTTACTGCTGAGCTGACGGCACACAAGCCACAATGGCTGCTACACCTGGTCTGTAGTCCCAGAAAATCAGAGTCAATAGGTCTGTTTCTCGCTGCCTCCTACATCGTACTGAGATGTTTTGACAACCAGGCCGGTCGTTTGTTCTGAATTCAGAACGTGGAAATCGAAACACGCCTATTTGTGTACTGTAAGATTTATCATGTTTGGACAGGTTGCCTCTAGTATTGTCGTTTGCTCATTGTATTTAAGTGTACTGGCCAGCCGGTGTTATCCCCACAAAGCAATAGTCATTTGTTATTTTGACAGCAACTGGAGAACAGCTTGAATGAGTTTGGGGAAAAGTGGATCCTGAACCCGGGAGATGGAGCGTTCTACGGACCAAAGGTAAGCATTGACACTGACTGACCATGAACTCCAAGGTGATTCACCTCCAGTTTGGATCAACGGGAGGATAATTCTTATTTGCTGCCATTCTTCCCCCAGATCGACATCCAGATAAAAGATGCCATTGGCCGGTACCACCAGTGTGCCACGATTCAGCTGGATTTCCAGCTACCGATCCGCTTTAATCTCTCCTTTGTCAGGTACCACTCAAGCTTGCCCTTATTCTCAGCCAGGCAAAAATAACATTGAAAACTAGCGTTGCTGATGAAGGTCCAACAACAGCAGCATTGCCGTGAATATCTGTATGAAGTCTGTTCAGTGCAGCCTGCTGCTGTAGGTTTGTTTCATGCTGCTCGTGTCATTTTTCCACTTTCACCGTTTTAGCCTATTCAGTGTGCTTGTGAAAGAGAATGAGGAATGATGCCCTATTGATTCAATAACAAGGACACGCTTGCTTATTCTTGAGACGCCAGCTGTTCTCCATCAGACTTCTCTAACTAGCTCATCTGAGTGAGTTGTTTTGTTTTATTCATTGTTGTTTCTTTTCCTGCGATTGTGTAGCCACAACGGGGATGACAAGAATAGGCCGGTGATCATCCACAGGGCAATTCTGGGATCAGTGGAGCGGATGATCGCCATCCTGACTGAAAACTACGGCGGCAAATGGTTTGTGGCAACGGATGCACACGTCACTCGTTCTTTGTCATTCACTTTTTGTAGGTTTGTCCATGAAGTGGACAAGGTGTCAGTTTGTGTGCATGCTCTCCTGAGAACGTGGCTGAGACCTAAAAAACGAATTCAACCTGACCGGGGTATTCCAGTTTGGGAATTCTTTCTTTTGTCGTGCTTAATTAATGGTAATCCATGAATTTGAGCAACAGAAATTCAGCTGCTAACGAGCGCCGCTCTTCCTCAGGCCTCTGTGGCTCTCCCCTCGTCAAGTCATGGTGGTACCTGTGGGACCCACCTGTGAGGAATATGCCCAGAAGGTAACGGCCCCGAAGTGGGATGGAAAGTGCATCAGAACAGACATAAGCTACATAAGCATGATATGGCTGTTGACTTATGATTTTAATTATGGCTGTATAATATTGTAATGTAGTTGACGCTTGAGGGCAAAATGATGTTTTTGTATCCTTTTGTGAATATTAATTCTAATGTAAATGTTTACTGGCTGTTTTGTCTTTGGGGATGTGGTAGGTCCAGCAGGAATTCCACAGCACAGGCTTCATGACCGACGTGGATCTGGACCCGGGCTGCACGCTTAACAAGAAGATCCGCAACGCACAGCTGGCCCAGTACAACTTCATCCTGGGTCTGTCTTCCTGTCTTCTGAGTAGCTTGCATATTTCAGTTTCTAGAGTTCAGCAGTGTTAGAGAAGCTTGGAAATCAAAGCAAAGAGATTACATACAAATTAATCATTTGAAGTATGTTGTAGAAACAATTGATATAGAAAGAAACAAATTAATTACATAGTTTAAAATTGGTGACTATGTTGATGTAGGCTAGCCCACTGGCTTTCTCACTTCTCTTTCTCTCTCACACCATCACTCTTGTTGTCATGTGTTGCTATCTTGTTATCACCCTCCTCCCTAAAAGCTTCATCATATTAATTCCTGTTTCACTTTTCTTGTTCTTTGCCGGGAGAAGTGGTGGGAGAGAAGGAGAAGATGAGTGACACGGTTAACGTTCGCACCCGAGACAACAAAGTGCACGGCGAGCGCAGCGTCAAGGATTGTATTGAGCGTCTGCAACAGCTGAAGTCTTCCAGAAGTCGGAATGCTGAAGAGGAATTCTGAGCCTTCCCAAACTCACCACTGCCATCTTGTCTTTTTTCGTCTTCTTCTCTACAGCAGCTAATATCCGGTTTCTTCAGAGGCACATGGATTGTGGAAAGGTGTTTTGGGGGATGGGATAAAAAACGACTTCTACATTGTTGCCTGATCTCAACTTTCTTTCCCCAGGAATCAGATTTTCTAGAAAGGAAAACTACGAACAATTGTTTTTTTCCATGTCTTCTATTTCTGCCTGTGAATACAAAATCATTTTGTCATGAACTGTCCTGTACTGGTTACCATGCCCTTCACTGAATTCACACTTATCAGTGAAATCACTCTGGCTTTGTGTTGGCGCTTGTACAGATTTACACAACTTTTCTGTATAATTCAGTTGAAATAAAATATGATTTTACCTTCACTCTTCTCATAACCGTTACCACAAAAGGAATTGAATCATCATGAATGAATATGTTGGTGCTGGCAAAATGTTTTGTATGTCATACATCTCATACAGGGAATTGTACATGTTAACATTTTGATAAGATTAAAAGGTCTATTCTCGGTGAGTATGTTGTGTTTTTGGAAATCCTTTTTCATCATGTGGTTTTTGAATCAACTCCACATATCCAGACTGGACCCAATCAGTGTTGAAAAGAACCACATTAGACTGTTTGTACAGCTTAGGGCGGCAGTTTTCAAATCAAGTCCTCAGGTAGCACCAGCACTGCTGGTCCTCTATAATGGAAGGTAGTTCGTTACATTATCTGTTCCAGTTATTCAGTTAATCGGGGCGGTTTTACACTTTGAACATCAGGTGAATAATGATGAACTAAGAAAACAAGCAGAGCTGGTGGTACGAGGACCTGATTGAGAACCACTGGCTTGGTAAACATGGGGAGATTATGGTTTTGTAACTGGGAGATGAAAGGGGCTCTGACAGGTTTTTCTGTCAGACTAAGTGGTTGGCTGCTGAAGATGGGGCCATCCAATTTTCCCACCCAAGTGTGTAAGTGTTAGAGAATTGTCTACTTCTGTGGGGAAGTGGATCAGTAATAGTTATCTGGCTAGCATCAATCACACAACTCGATTTTACCTCACTTCTGCCCTAGTTGACCCTTTGTTGGTCCTTTGATTGGTCAGCAGATCCACCAGTAACTGCAAGGCCGGTGACATTGTAGGGATGGAACTGGACTCTTGGTGGTGGTTTCTGAGAGGAGGACGATGTTGAAGTTATGTGCCATCATGGACAATGTCTCCCACCCACTAGACATGCTGGTCGGGCACAGGAGTACTTTTAGTGATAGACTCATTCTGCTGAAATGCACCACAGGAGGTCATTCCTGCCTGTTGCCATCAGACTTTACAACTCCTCCCTCAGAGGGTCGGACTCTCTGAGTCAGTAGTCGTTAGACCGGCCCTTTGACTTGTTTCACCCTGTCGGCTGTTTGTTTGGGCCCTGTGATGGCCTGGCGGCCTGTCCAGGGTGTCGCCCCGCCTGCTGCCCAGAGACTGCTGGGATAGGCTCCAGCATCCCCGCCACCCTGAGAGCAGGATAAGCGGGTAAGATAATGGGTAATGGATGGATGGATAAATGTAACACACCACGGCTTACTGAAGGCCCTGCTGCAGACGCCCGTCTTCAACACAGGTCACAGACAGGGTGGAGAGGAAGTGATGAAAGAAATGCAGGAATTAGATAATTCGTTACATCAGCAGGCGTCAATAGGTTTCCAATGGAAACACCGTGAGGCTGCTGTTTGGCTAACTTAGCAACAGTAAGTGACAAGCATCCATACAGGTCCGTGTCAACCACCAGTGGGCGCTACACCTGTGTAGTGAGCCGTGTTATTACAGCATAATCACAAGAAAAGCAAGACATGCGGTTACTAGTTGAGTTATCAAGTAGTTTTTTTTTCTTCCTTTTTAATTAGAAATAATGGCTCAAATAAACAAAGCCTTGTTTTATTATGGAGATTTTAATTTTAATTCAGCCAATTAGCCCTAAAAACACAGTATGATGCTGATGTTCCTGCAGCACCATGAGCACATCCCCACAGGCAGCATAGTCATGCTGGTCTCCAACCAACAAACCACAACTTCATCCAAGTGTTTGTAGGCTCAAGTTGGTGTGTGTGTGTGTGTGTGTGTGTGTGTGCAGCACCCCAATGCAATTAGGAAAAAATGAGTCGTAAGACTTTTTGTGTAAGAACTCAAATGTAGCTTCAGTATTTGGTGAAGGTGGAAAACACTACTAGATAGATAGATAGATAGATAGATAGATAGATAGATAGATAGATACTCAATGGATAGACAGATAGATAGATGATAGATAGATAGATAGATAGATAGATAGATAGATAGATAGATAGATAGATAGATAGATAGATAGATACTAAATGGATAGATAGATGATAGATAGATAGATACTCAATGGATAGATAGATAGATAGATAGATAGACAGATAGATACTCAATGGATAGATAGATAGATAGATAGATAGATAGATAGATAGATAGATAGATAGATAGATAGATAGATAGATAGATAGATACTCAATGGATAGACAGATAGATAGATAGATAGATAGATAGATAGATAGATAGATAGATAGATAGATACTCAATGGATAGATAGATAGATAGATAGATAGACAGATACTCAATGGATAGATAGATAGAGAGAGAGAGAGAGAGAGAGAGAGAGAGAGAGAGAGAGAGAGAGAGAGAGAGAGAGAGAGAGAGAGAGAGAGAGAGAGAGAGAGAGAGAGAGAGATAGATAGATAGATAGATAGATAGATAGATAGATAGATAGATAGATAGATAGATAGATACTCAATGGATAGATAGATAGATAGATAGATAGATAGATAGATAGATAGATAGATAGATAGATAGATACTCAATGGATAGACAGATAGATAGATAGAGACAGATAGATGATAGATAGACAGATAGATACTCAATGGATGGATAGATAGATAGATAGATAGATAGATAGATAGATAGATAGATAGATAGATAGATAGATAGATAGATAGATAGATAGATAGATAGATAGATACTCAATGGATAGACAGATAGATAGATAGATACTAAATGGATAGATAGATGATAGATAGATAGATGATAGATAGATACTCAATGGATAGACAGATAGATAGATAGATAGATAGATAGATAGATAGATAGATAGATAGATAGATAGGACAGATACTCAATGGATAGATAGATAGATAGATAGATAGATAGATAGATAGATAGATAGATAGATAGATAGATAGATAGATAGATAGATACTCAATGGATAGATAGATAGATAGATAGATAGATAGGATAGATAGATAGATAGTTGGATAGATAGATAAATAGATAGATACTCAATGGATAGATAGATGATAGATAGATAGATGATAGATACTCAATGGATAGATAGATAGATAGAGACAGATAGATGATAGATAGACAGATAGATACTCAATGGATAGATAGATAGATAGATAGACAGATAGATACTCAATGGATAGATAGATAGATAGATAGATAGATAGATAGATAGATAGATAGATAGATAGATAGTTGGATAGATAGATAAATAGATAGATACTCAATGGATAGATAGATGATAGATAGATAGATGATAGATACTCAATGGATAGATAGATAGAGACAGATAGATGATAGATAGACAGATAGATACTCAATGGATAGATAGATAGATAGATAGATAGATAGATAGATAGATAGATAGATAGATAGATAGATAGATAGATACTCAATGGACAGACAGATAGATAGATAGATAGATAGATAGATAGATAGATAGATAGATAGATAGATAGATAGATAGATAGTTGGATAGATAGATAGATAGATAAATAGATAGATACTCAATGGATAGATAGATGATAGATAGATAGATGATAGATACTCAATGGATAGATAGATAGATAGAGACAGATAGATGATAGATAGACAGATAGATACTCAATGGATAGATAGATAGATAGATAGACAGATAGATACTCAATGGATAGATAGATAGATAGATAGATAGATAGATAGATAGATAGATAGATAGATAGATAGATAGATACTCAATGGACAGACAGATAGATAGATAGATAGATAGATAGATAGATAGATAGATAGATAGATAGATAGATAGATAGATACTCAATGGATAGATAGATAGATAGATAGATAGATAGATAGATAGATAGATAGATAGATAGATAGATAGATAGATAGATAGATAGATAGATAGATAGTTGGATAGATAGATAAATAGATAGATACTCAATGGATAGATAGATGATAGATAGATAGATGATAGATACTCAATGGATAGATAGATAGAGACAGATAGATGATAGATAGACAGATAGATACTCAATGGATAGATAGATAGATAGATAGATAGATAGATAGATAGATAGATAGATAGATAGATAGATAGATACTCAATGGACAGACAGATAGATAGATAGATAGATAGATAGATAGATAGATAGAGATAGATAGATAGATAGATAGATAGATAGATAGATAGATAGATAGATAGATTGATAGATAGATACTCAATGGATAGATAGATGATAGACAGATACTCAATGGATAGATAGATATAGATAGATAGATAGATAGATAGATAGATAGATAGATACTCAATGGATAGATAGATAGATAGATAGATAGATAGATAGATAGATAGATAGATAGATACTCAATGGATAGACAGATAGATAGATGATAGATGATAGATAGATAGATAGATAGATAGATAGATAGATAGATAGATAGATAGATAGATACTCAATGGATAGATGATAGATAGATAGATAGATAGATAGATAGATAGATAGATAGATAGATAGATAGATAGATACTCAATGGATAGCTGATAGATAGATAGATAGATACTCAATGGATAGATGATAGATGATAGATAGATAGATAGATAGATAGATAGATAGATAGATAGATAGATAGATAGATACTCAATGGATAGCTGATAGATAGATAGATAGATAGATACTCAATGGATAGATGATAGATAGATAGATAGATAGATAGATAGATAGATAGATAGATAGATAGATAGATAGATAGATAGATAGATAGATAGATAGACAGATAGATACTCAATGGATAGATGATAGATAGATAGATAGATAAGAGTTTTGCTCCAGAACAGGACATAGCTACAGAGTTACAGAGCATGAAACATATCAGAAAACAGGCCAATAGAAACATGAAATCCGCCTCTAAGTGTAAAACCCCCTAAAACAATAAACCACCTGACACTGCAAACCACGGGGGTCTGCTGAAGGGCAGCTTTGCTGCATGGAGGTGGGATGTAATAAACAGGAAGTACAGCTGTGCAAACGATCCATAACGTGACACAAATAAATATAACTGATGTTGTCAAGAGCTGCTCTGCTGACATTATATGACTACACAATATATTCTGTCACCCAAGTGTTTGGTTCTACAAATACTCATAAGCTCAGTATTAAGAAGTGCCGTCAGTTCTGATCCAACACAGCGCCCTTATCTTCAGAAGGAACAATACCTGGGGACTGTCAGTCACATGTTACTACCCTCTCTCCCCTCTTCATTTCATATATATATTGTAGTGAATTTGGGGGGCAGTCTGGGAACCGGACGTGAACCCGTATCACACTACCCCCCCCCCTTCAGCATACCAGCTCCCTCACGCCTCTGGGCGCACGCCCTTCCGATGACCTCACGGTCTCACCGTCCCCCTTCTGACACCAATGCAGCGAATTCAGGGGGCAGTCCGGGACGCCGTATCCGGGACGCGAACCGGTGGCTCCCACACCGCAAGCGACTACATTAACCAGTCGACTAAAGGGCCCGACCCGTCAGTCAAGGACCAACGTGTCTACTTGTCCATGCACGTTACAGTATATATATATATATATATATATATATATATATATATATATATATATATATATGTATTTATATATATATTTCCCCATCCATCCATTATCTGAGCCGCTTATCCTGCTCTCAGGGTGGCGGGGATGCCGGAGCCTAACCAGGGGTCACTGGGCGGCAGGCGGGGGGGGAGACACCCTGGACAGGCCGCCACATATATATATATATATATATATATATATTATATATATATGCACTTGTTACGCCCCTGCTTTCAGACGAAGGCTAACTGCTGTGTCGCCCGGCAGTGCCGAGCGGCCGCCTGGTCGCTGCTCACCACTGAACAGGGGAAGACGACACGTGTGAGTTATGTACACGTCATCCGCCATTCATCAATCAAGTGAACGTGGTTAAATGAGCTGCAAGACAAGGGCCAGTCTGCAGGTTGTTGTTACAGAGCAAAGCTGTTCTGCAGGATGGCTGCCTGGACACAGGCCCTACAGGGGCCAATGAGAACATCCATTCTGGCCCCGCTGCAAGGTGCTGCTAATTAAAATGAGGGGAGAAGCCATCAATTCTTTCAGCCTAACTGGGACCTTCAGCAGCGTGTAAAACCCACTGCCATGTTTTCCTTCCGGGGCGCAGCGCGGCTCCTCCATGCAGTACGCGGCGCAGCGCGGCTCCTCCATGCAGGACGCGGCGCAGCGCGGCTCCTCCATGCAGGACGCGGCGCAGCGCGGCTCCTCCATGCAGGACGCGGCGCAGCGCGGCTCCTCCATGCAGGACGCGGTGCAGCGCGGCTCCGCCATGCAGGACGCGGCGCGGCTCCTTCATGCAGGACGCGGCGCAGCGCGGCTCCGCCATGCAGGACGCGGCGCGGCTCCTTCATGCAGGACGCGGCGCAGCGCGGCTCCTCCATGCAGGACGCGGCGCAGCGCGGCTCCGCCATGCAGGACGCAGCGCGGCTCCTCCGCGCAGTACGCGGCGCAGCGCGGCTCCTCCATGCAGGACGCGGCGCAGCGCGGCTCCTCCATGCAGGACGCGGCGCAGCGCGGCTCCTCCATGCAGGACGCGGCGCGGCTCCTCCATGCAGTACGCGGCGCGGCTCCTTCATGCAGGACGCGGTGCAGCGCGGCTCCGCCATGCAGGACGCGGCGCAGCGCGGCTCCTCCATGCAGGACGCGGCGCGGCTCCTTCATGCAGGACGCGGCGCAGCGCGGCTCCTCCATGCAGGACGCGGCGCGGCTCCTTCATGCAGGACGCGGCGCAGCGCGGCTCCTCCATGCAGTACGCGGCGCGGCTCCTTCATGCAGTACGCGGCGCGGCTCCTCCATGCAGGACGCGGCGCGGCTCCTTCATGCAGGACGCGGCGCGGCTCCTCCATGCAGTACGCGGCGCGGCTCCTCCATGCAGGACGCGGCGCAGCGCGGCTCCTCCATGCAGGACGCAGCGCGGCTCCTCCATGCAGGACGCGGCGCGGCTCCTTCATGCAGGACGCGGCGCGGCTCCTCCATGCAGTACGCGGCGCAGCGCGGCTCCTCCATGCAGGACGCAGCGCGGCTCCTCCATGCAGGACGCAGCGCGGCTCCTCCATGCAGGACGCAGCGCGGCTCCTCCATGCAGGACGCGGCGCGGCTCCTCCATGCAGGACGCGGCGCGGCTCCTCCATGCAGGACGCGGCGCGGCTCCTCCATGCAGGACGCGGCGCAGCGCGGCTCCTCCATGCAGGACGCAGCGCGGCTCCTCCATGCAGGACGCGGCGCAGCGCGGCTCCTCCATGCAGGACGCAGCGCGGCTCCTCCATGCAGGACGCGGCGCGGCTCCTCCATGCAGGACGCGGCGCGGCTCCTCCATGCAGGACGCAGCGCGGCTCCTCCATGCAGGACGCGGCGCGGCTCCTCCATGCAGGACGCGGCGCAGCGCGGCTCCTCCATGCAGGACGCGGCGCAGCGGGAGCGGGTTGTGTTGAAACCGGGCCCTCAGTCCGGGTGTTGCGGGTCTCTATAAGCCCTACACGTGTCACGTCTTTACTACCCTAACAAATACTCTCGATGCAGCTTCAGAATGTGCACAAAGCTTTTTACACCGACAAGCGTAAAAACACCTGCACAAATTATCTCTGCGCGCGCGCAGTTCATATCTACGTGTGTGAAATAATATAATATACCCGAATGCATGTTTTATCACGCGAGTTGTTTTTGGCACTATTCTGTCGCCATACCCTTCCACGCGACAGCTGGTCTCAACCTTCCATTGGCCCGCGGTCACGTGAGGGACTCGACACGCGGCTCTTTACCAGTTACACACGTTCACAGCAAGAGAGAATAAAAGTTAACAAGTAAATAAGTCAACAAGTAAATAAAAGTCAACAACTAAATAAATAAACGTCAACAAGTAAATAACAGTCAACAAGTAAATAAACGTCAACAAGTAAATAACAGTCAACAAGTAAATAAAAGTCAACCAGTAAATAAAAGTCAACCAGTAAATAAAAGTCAACAAGTAAATAAACGTCAACAAGTAAATAACAGTCAACAAGTAAATAAAAGTCAACCAGTAAATAAAAGTCAACCAGTAAATAAAGGTCAACAAGTAAATAAACGTCAACAAGTAAATAACAGTCAACAAGTAAATAAAAGTCAACCAGTAAATAAAAGTCAACAAGTAAATAAAAGTCAACAAGTAAATAAAGGTCAACAAGTAAATAAAAGTCAACCAGTAAATAAAGGTCAACAAGTAAATAAAGGTCAACAAGTAAATAAACGTCAACAAGTAAATAAACGTCAACAAGTAAATAAACGTCAACAAGTAAATAAAGGTCAACAAGTAAATAAACGTCAACAAGTAAATAAAAGTCAACAAGTAAATAACAGTCAACAAGTAAATAAAAGTCAACAAGTAAATAAAAGTCAACCAGTAAATACCAGCAGCAGAAGTAAAAACATGAGTATGAGCGCAGAGCGAGCAACGTTCTCCAGTCGCCTAAACACGCAGAGACGCGTCACCAGGACAAACTGTTCACTCGGCCCGTTTTACTGTTCCCAACTCCGGCGCGATTATTCCACACACCCCCCCCCCTGCTGGTCACTTTTCACATTACATTATTATGTTTGTCGCATTATATCATGGTGTCTGTGAATGTTCTCATTCATCCAGGTCATGGTTATCCGAGGGAGTTGAATCAAGTGCAACTGGACTTGGTATATATTATTATATCACTATGTTTGTCACATGACATTATGACTGTTTGGATGTGTGTCACATGACATTATGACTGTTTGGATGTGTGTCACATGACATTATGACTGTTTGGATGTGTGTCACATGACATTATGACTGTTTGGATGTTGGTCACATGACATTATGACTGTTTGGATGTGTGTCACATGACATTATGACTGTTTGGATGTTTGTCACATGACATTATTTTTTCGCATTACATTATCTGGTGGCGAACTATGATCCGTTTACGTCATCAACACCCAGGGAACGTGCAGCTTTTATTTAGCAGTGTCGCTAGGCAACGACGCAAGAGGGCGGCAAACCGCCGAGCCACGCCAGGTTTGTTGTCCTCTTCCTGTTGTTGTTACCATGGCGACAGACGCGGCACCAAAACAACCGCGCCCCGCTGTGTCAGTGACGTTAGCTGCTCGCCGACGGAGGTGTGAGCCAGTCTGGAGTTCTTGTGAGTATTCTGCCCCGGTCCGGACACCTTCACCCGCCCGGACCTCCGATAAAGACGGGTTCTTCGGTTCTTCCCTCGACCGCAGCGCTACCCCCCCTCATGACCCCCCTTCCCTCCCCAATTTCTTTCTGAGCCGTCCCGTTCGCTGCTCCACCTCCTGTCTGCCGATCCTGTGGTGCCCCGACCGGCCAGAGGAGGCGCTAGTGCAGCGACCAGGACCCACACCCACTTCCGGCTTCCCACCCGCAGACACGGCCAGTTGTGTGACCGTCAAACAAATGACACGTCACCAATAGCGTTGACTTCCTGGATTCAAGTGAACCGCACCGGAGTTGGGCTGAACCGCACCGGAGTTGGGCTGAACCGCACCCCAGGCCCCCGTTTTCTGGAGGACTTGGATACGGTCCCTTGGTGCGCGCTCGAGTTCGGAAACAGCTTTCGTATCAACAAAACGAACCGAACTAACGGCTGTAGAGGACTCGGGTCCGCACCGAAAGCTCCAGCTGTCTGGCCCGTTTTAACCGAACCCTGGGGCGTGTTATAACCCACCTGGCGCGGTTCGTTCGGGCAGGTGTGAACACAGCAGTCGCACTCGGGTGCGGACCAATACAACCGGATCGAGGCCTTGCTGAAGAGGTGGTCTCGGTCCGGTTCCAAACAAAATCTGGTATGGTTTGTGGTATAAACGTGATCCGAACTGCGAATTGCGCATTTATCTGGATTAAAGCGGCTCCAGTGTATTATGGGTATTGTGAGTCTACAACTACTTTCAGCTGCTCCCATTAGGGGGCGCCAGAGCGGATCATCCGTTTCCATCTCTTCCTGTCCTCTGCATGCTCCTCTGTCACACCAGCCACCTGCATGTCCTCCCTCACCACAGCCATAAACCTCCTCTTTGGCCTTCCTCTTCTCCTCTTCCCTGGCAGCTCCATATTCAGCATCCTTCTCCCAATATACCCAGCATCTCTCCTCCACACATGTCCAAACCATCTCCATCTTGTCTCTCTTGCTTTGTCTCCAAACCGTCCAACCTGAGCTGTCCCTCTAATATACTCCTTCCTAATCCTGTCCTTCTTCATCACTCCCAATGACATTATGGGTATTGTGGGTATTATGGGTATTATGGGTATTGTGGATAATGTGGGTATTGTGGTTATTGTGGGTATTGTGGATAATGTGGGTATTGTGGGTAATGTGGGTATTGTGGGTATTGCGGGTATTATGAATATTGTGGGTATTATGGGTAATGTGGGTATTGTGGATAATATGGGTATTGTGGGCATTGTGGATAATGTGGGTAATGTGGGTATTATGGGTAATGTGGGTATTGTGGATATTATGGGTATTGCGGGTATTGTAGTTATTATGGGTATTGTGGATAATGTGGGTATTATGGGTATTGCGGGTATTATGGGTATTGCGGGTATTGTGGGTATTGTGGTTATTATGGGTATTGTGGATAATGTGGGTATTATGGGTAATGTGCGTATTGTGGATATTGTGGATAATGTGGGTAATGTGGGTATTATGGGTATTGTGGGTATTGTGGGTATTGCGGGTATTGTGGTTATTATGGGTATTGTGGATAATGTGGGTATTATGGGTATTGCGGGTATTATGGGTATTGCGGGTATTGTGGGTATTGTAGGTATTGTGGATAATGTGGGTATTATGGGTATTGTGGATAATGTGGGTATTATGGGTAATGTGGGTATTGTGGATAATGTGGGTATTGTGGGTATTGTGGATAATGTGGGTATTGTGGGTATTATGGGTAATGTGGGTATTATGGGTATTGTGGGTATTATGGGTAATGTGGGTATTATGGGTATTATGGGTATTGTGGATAATGTGGGTATTGTGGGTATAATGGGTAATGTGGGTATTATGGGTAATGTGGGTATTGTGGATAATGTGGGTATTATGGGTAATGTGGGTATTGTGGGCCGAGGACGAGCTTCGTCAACACAGACCTGCTGACTGAAGGCGGTGCGTCTTCTCCACGTCAGCTGAAGCAGCACATTGCTGTCGGGACGTTTTGTCTAATATGGCCCGAACCATAACCGCAGTTATGAACAAATGCGGCTCTGCCGACGGTCCGTTTCGGATCGTAGCTTCCCGGAAGAAAAACACTCTCCTTCTCCCGCCAGATTCCTGACCAATGAACGGAGTGACGGCTCCCACGTGGCTTCTGCTGATCATTTTGGTTGGCTTGAGATATAGCCAGCAAATGTAAAATGGATATTGAATATTCCTGTAACTTCTGTGAACCAGAAGAAGAAACTATCTGTCATGTATCCTATCATCAGTGTGTGTACACCAGCATATGTTGGGTGGAGGCTCAGGGAACACTGGGCAAACAATCCACTTTCAGGATAAAGACATTTTTATTTGTCTTGAAGATAACGAGATGGAAAAAGATGTTGTTTTCTTTACACAGTTAATTTTATCATTGGGAAAATTCCACGTTCATAAGAAGAGACGGACGGACTCCAAACCACATTTAGGACATTTTCATCAAGAACTGCCCAGTCACAGTACTACGATCAGAGGACTTAAAAACAAGAAGGCCGTTAGAACTAACTGTGTTCTGGATACATTTCTTATAGACTGAAAACACTAGTTTGAAGAAAACAGTATTTGTGTTTTGTATATGCATGAACAGTTTGGTTTGTTCATCGCGTCATGTACACGTGTTCTGTACAATAAAGAGGAAATAAAGTGCGGAGCCAAACCGAACCAAAGGAAACACAACAAAATACCAGCTCATCCACTGGCTCAGACCACAGCAGACGGACTACAGGTGTGAAAACGTCCCAAGAGTAGAGACCATTTAAAATGTCCCCCGCACACAAATCCAAGACAATAATGCTTTGACAGTGAAAGGTGTCTTGCACGAAGTGACCACCAGGTGGCACAGTTGAACCTCTGAAAAGAAAAGGTGGGTGGGGGGGGGTCCATGTGGTTGGAGTGTGGGAGAGAAAAACATTTTGATAAGGGGTTATTGAAGAAGTCAATAGACTAAGAGAGGTGTGAGACAGGCGGGGGTCTCTGGAGAGACCACA
The DNA here is from genome assembly GCF_029633865.1 of Lampris incognitus. NCBI lineage: Eukaryota > Metazoa > Chordata > Actinopteri > Lampriformes > Lampridae > Lampris > Lampris incognitus. The sequence continues at coordinate 151,721,935 of NC_079211.1, read as the reverse complement.
ACTCTCTCTGCCTTCCCATCACTCCCCAAAAACAAAACCCTCAGCCATCCTTCCAGCGGTGCTGGATCTCCTCGAAACGCCTCAACAACACTGACCCGTAAGAGGTCACAACGCTTCACTGACCTGAGTAAACCCCCCCCCTCCCCTCCCCGCTCTCTCCCCCTCCCCGCCGGCGTTCGTTTGGGAGGACAAGTCGCTCTTTAAAGGACTTATTGACAAGCAGTCCTTTCCATAGGTGGTGTAGCATCATAACAAAACAAGGTGTTTATTTAACACCAGAACGACCAAAATAGTGTTAAAAGTTGTTAAACTGGTAGTTTCATAACAGACATACTAACATACCATGTGATGCATTAACATCTCAACTGGGTATTTATCCTGACACAACATAAAAACCGGCCGCCATGTTGACCGCCCATGGTGGTTTTGGGTCGGGGTGAAACCCCGGTCCTTCTGGCGTGAACCCTTTCAGGCGGACCACATAGCTGGAAACACCACTGAGAGTAGCACAACTGCTGAGTTGCTCCTGCGGCGTTTCCTCCTCCAAACGGAGCCAACATTTTATTGATCTCAATTTAATCTTGATTGTCATCGATTGTCAACCCTAGAGGAGGACTCTGAACCAGTTCCTTCCCTCCTTCCCTGCATGAACTGATGTGTTACTTTTAACTGTGCAAACAAGCTACACCACCCTGGCAGCTCTTTCGTGGCCCGTGGAAATCCTAAATAACACGGTCACTGCTGAAATGACCGTTCATGGCGGAAACCTTTCAAACACATCTAGGCTCGTTTCTTTTCCTGTGACAACGTAAAGCCGAGGACTCATACTGAATATGAATATGAATGAGGTGAGCAGCGGCCTCGTGTGGTCAGGAGACGTCATCAGGGCTGTTGCAGCAGCTCTGCATATGTAAGCCATGCGGCTTCACATGCGACGGCCAGCGCGTTTACATGCACGGCCTAGTGGAGCTCCGGTTCCAGCTCCACTAGGCCGTGTAACTGGACTACCGCCGCTGTCCCAGTACACAAGAACCGGGGGAGAATCCATTTACTGACGGGAGTATGTCCGACCCCGGTACGCTAGGTGGCGATATGCCCCCTTTCAGCTGGCTGCTATTGGGTGAAAGACCGCCGGGTGAACTACGGATCATGTGCAGAAGGCCTAGGCCGGGTGGGGGCCGATGGCAGCGTATACACGCCAGAGCAAATCCATCCCCACCGCATCATCTAGGTGTGTTGGTCCCACTTCCAGTACGACCTCAGCTGGACTAACACGTTTACATGTGCTTTAAAAGTCCACTTGTAGTCGGACTAACACGATAAACCCACTTTTTCTAGCGGCCCTGTGTTTTCGGCCTGCGGCGACAAGTTCATGTTGTTGTGGCTTTTGTGCATGTACCTTTGTTAGCCACCTTGCAGACTCACAGTTAACGCCACTGAATATCCAGCTTTTTAGCCCCCCCCCCCACACTTTTCCAACAGTCACAGCCAAAAAACGTTCCCGACGACACACTTCCAGTACTCCTACCAACTCTCCACCCTCTCATCCCTGAGTAATGTTGCTTCTGGCCCTACGAATTGTATATTTGAACACTTAACAGCCTTTTTCTTCTCCAGAATACCTCTCTGTCTGTGAGTAACCCCCCCCCCACTCTCTCTCTCTCTCCCTCCCTCTCTCTCTCTCACACACACACACACACAGAAACCTACAACCCCTCTCCACCAGTGCCACTACCCCTCCATATAAATGCAACAGAACCCCAAATTATGGTCAGCCGCTCGTGAAGTTAGTTTTGCTTGGGAAAACCGAGCTGCCATCTTTAATATTGTAATGTTCCCAAATTACATGGTTCTAATTGGGAACTGTTTGATCACACTCTCCGGCATCTGGAAAGCTAGCGTGTGACCTTAACAGGGTTTTTTTTATTTCCAAATCTAAAAGTATGACCTTTTCTCCTGCCCTGGCAGAAATGAAGGAAACCACTTTACACTGGAGGAGGGCTCGCAGTCACACCCTGCGTGCAGCCCAGGCCAACATCTGAATGTGAGCGTCTACGGCGGAGGTCTGCAAACACAAGCTGCTGCACAGTGATACAGCAGATGGTCAGAGAATCCCACACCATCAGGAGGCAGAGAGTCGGACCGGAAACAGAATCACATTCACTCGTATGCAGGGGTGTAGCACCAGCTTCTGGGCCCTATACATCAGCAGCCTCTGTGGGCCCCTTTCCTCTTTTGTCTCTCGTCACTCACGCATCACTTTTTTGAGTATATTATTCACAATCACAGTACATTAATCTATTTTAACCTAACTTAACCTGACTTAACTATCTTTCAGTGATTGAAAAAAAATGTACAGTATAATTTCAACCTGTGATGCATCTTAGGGCACTGATGCTGACACCATGATGTTTATTCCACACTAAACACCCCCCTGATGGGACTTCTTGCAGTCACTCGCAACAGGACTAGATGAGCTGCATTGAGAGATGCTCGTGAGGGGCGGACTAAACCATTTTGCACCTTTTGTAAGGGGTGAGAGGGGCCTCAGAGAGGGGTGAGACGGGCCTCAGAGAGGGGTGAGACGGGCCTCAGAGAGGGATGAGACGGGCCTCAGAGAGGGGTGAGACGGGCCTCAGAGAGCCTCCACTATTTTCTTTAAGTCCCTCAACCCATGTACTGAGCCAGTTTTAAGTGAAGTTATGACACTAATTAGTTAGAAATAAAAATTTGCAAACCAAAAGAAACTTTTACTTCCAGGCTTCCCGAGCCCCCCCCCCCCCTTCTGGAACCTGGTAGGCCCCCCCCCACACACTACGATGCCGCTGCTCACATGGCACATACTTTTTATCCAAAACCACTTCCAACATAGCACATACACTCGAGCTCTACCAACTGGCATCACACATAGTAATAATTTCATAGTAGTTCTATATGAACATGTAGTAGTAGTGCATTTGCTACACAGTACTCATCGTAATAGTAATATATGGAGTAGTAGTGAAGGTACTACATTTGCTACATAGTAATCATATCATAGTAGTACTATAGGAAGTGGTGGTAGCAGAAGTTCTAGTACATTTGCGACACAGCAATCATATCGAAGTAGTACTACAATATCGACTACTGACAGTAGTAGTAGTAGTTAAGGGTGTAAGAAAATATCAATACAGTTGAGTATCACAATACCCTCGTTCACAATATTGTATCTATTTTCTTAAATGCTGTGTCAATATCTGCATTCACAGATGTGGCAGTAACACTACTAAATTTTGTAGTTTACTACTTCATTGTGTTGTGTACTACTGCATTGTGTAGTTCACTATGTCATTGTGTTGTTTACTACTTCATTGTGTTCACTGTTTCATTTTGTTGTTTACTACATTGTGTTGTTTACTACTTCATTGTGTAGTTTAGTTTCATTGTGTTGTTTACTACTTCATTGTGTTGTGTACTACTTCATGTGTTGTTTACTACTTCATTGTATTGTGTACTCCTTCATTGTGTTGTCTACTACCTCATTGTGTTGTGTTGTCTACTACTTCATTGTGTTGTGTATGACGTCATTGTGTTGTGTTGTGTATGACGTCATTGTGTTGTGTATGACGTCATTGTGTTGTGTTGTATACTACTTCATTGTGTTGTGTATGACGTCATTGTGTTGTGTTGTGTACTACTTCACTGTGTTGTGTATGACGTCATTGTGTTGTGTTGTCTACTACTTAATTGTGTTGTTGACCACTAGGTGTCAGGTGCAGTATTGTAACAGGGCTGTGCAGAACCACACCAGCTGTCACATAAACTGCAAAGTGCCAGTAGAGACTATTTTAGGATGGAGGTGGATCTGGGAGAGTGAAGTTTCGGGTCTTTCATGAAGGGCCTTGAATGGAACTGATTTTGATAATGATCGTTTTGTTGTTGTTGTTGTTGACATGAATAACATGCAATTAAACAACACACTGAAAACATAACACAAGTTTAGCACCCCCACCCACCAGTAATTCTCTGTGACAGCAAGTCCAAGAGCACCAGACCTTCCAGAATCTAGACGGTACAATGGTTATTCCAGATGGTCACATACTAGATACGAAAACAACCGAGAGCACAATCTTTCACTAGGACATCCCCAAAAACTGACACGACCACTTCAGCCGGATCCCACCGCATCACGGTTTACGTTAAACAGGCATCTATACCGCCAGCTCCTTGGGATTTTCCATGCAAAGCCTATGCCGTCCTATTCACCGCTCTTCTTAAATCCATGAGTACAGACACCGCTTTTCTCCCACAGTCAGTCGTTCAAGAGAGTTTACAGTTCCTGTTTGTGATCTCAAATGAAAGAGGCGGAATTCTATCATAAAACGTGGAGAGACCATTTCTGTGCCTTACACGAGTCTTTTAAATCAGCATTCTTCTATTGTAAACAGCACTGCATTAGCTCGAGGAGCGGTCTGTTTCTTTAGCTAATATAATCCTCATGGTAATTACATAAATCTCTGGTATGTGGAGTCCACCTTCCTTTCATGCCAGTTTATGTCTAAATTGGCCCACTGCAGCGGCCCGGCGTAAATCTAGCAGCCTCATTATAACCAAAGCAAAAGCCCATTACTCCGTTCTGCCCACGAGGAACAACACCTTCCTCTTTGTTAACGGACCAAGCAGAGCTGTTAGTCAGAGTGCCCACACTTTCCATTACAGGCCTAGCTTTTACATCACACTGTATCTACACCCTCCTGAAAATCCCCCCCACAACCCTTCGCTGGCTTCTCCCACCATCACACTTTGTTCACTTGGACAGCTTCACCTCCATCGACACCAAATAAAATATTTAGGTTCCATACTGCCGTGAGCATAACTTTTGTCTTTATTACATTTTGGCTTGACAATGTTCACTAACATTACCCAACACTAAAACAAACACTAAAACACATCAACGCTAACGCTGACATTTACAAACACCAACACCAGTGCTAACACTAACCCCCAGTAACCAACACACAAACTAACACAAACACTACCGATGCTAACACAAGCTTTAACACACAATGCAATCCACACCTACAAAAACATGAACACACACCAACACTTATGCTAACTAACACGAACACTAAGATGAACACTAACAATAGCACGAACACTAAAACTAACATTAGCAGACACGAGCCAACACTAACAAACACTGATTATAATTAACAACACTAATACTACAATTAACAATAACACCAATGCTATCATTAACTAACCCTTATGCTAACACTCATGCTAATGTAACTAATGTAGCTACAAAAAGACTCACTGGCCGGTCGCCAGGGGGCCGGCCCCCTTTAGTCGAGCGGAAATATGCTCGGTTGCACTAACGCTAATGCTAACTAACACTAATGCTAATGCTAACACTAACGCTAATGCTAACACTAACGCTAACTAATGCTAACACTACCGCTAACTAACACTAATGCTAACTAACGCTAATGCTAACACTAATGCTAAGTAACACTAATGCTAATGCTAACAGTGGTGACAGAGATTTCAGGTTAGACTGACTGACTTGCAGCCTCTCTATCGCCACTTCCTCTTTTCTCGCCTTGGTTGAAATACAGATCAGACTCCGTCTCAGAGACAACCAGACAGGAGTTTAGCCTGGATTCTTTTCTTTTTCCAATAGAGGAGGCCTCTTCGACTCCAGTGGTACTCTTATTTGTTTTTATTCCTAAATTGTACTTTTCACTTCACCATTATTGCGGTTTACTTTAGCCCACAAAGTAGCAGGCATGAAGAAACAAAGGCTCGGACGGGATACCCACAATTCACTGGTGGCTGACGGAGCTGATGAGGTTGAAGCGGACAGCTGTATAAATCACACGGGCCGCGGTGCTAATGGGTGGCGGTATAAAAATCAAGTGGAGACCACCCATGCTGAGGGGGCAGGAGCAGGAGCATCCAGTTATATCTAACATGCGGCACTGTACCACCACCCGAAACACTTAACCCCCCTCCAGCTCCCTGGCCGGTTCCAGTCCAAAAGGCTCTCTTAGCAACACAGGAAAGGCCCGTCTGGCATCCACAGCGCAGTGATTCATATTTGGCACTTTCATAAAGGTTTCAGGCTGCTGGGGTTTTTGGGCCCATTGTCGAGAGGCGCTCTCCTCGATCCCCCCTCTTGGAAAAACCTATAAACACTTCAAGGCCAATGCCCAAACAGGAGTTAGTGCTTTTTCCCTTCATATGAAGGTCTTAGTGCACTTTTGGATATGCTGGGTTTGTGTGTGTGTGTGTGTGTGTGTGTGTGTGTGTGTGTGTGTGTGTGTGTGTGTGTTTAGTACATGCATATAGTATATACATACACAGGCATGAGCAGTAAAAGCCACACCGCTATCTGCAGCGCCTCTTCCTTCGTAAAGGGGGAGATGATGTTGCTTAATAATGAGACCTACATCCCCTGCAAACACACACTACCTTAACCATGGGCCCTATGAATGTATACCGCTTCACACACACACACACACACACACACACACACACACACACAGACACACACTGCAGGTCCTGCTGTGTCCCCTGACATTAACAGGCGTAATGAGGCAGGGGGCTGCAGCTTCAGCAGCTGAAAAGTGGCTTTTGTTAGACCTGTTGCAGTAAATGCAAATGTTTCAGTCACAGCTATCCTCTTTGGTTTGGCAAGTTTTGGGATCTGTTTCTTTCAGTTGTGAGAAAGTTCCTGTTACTTGGATATTGTTATGAGATCTCTGTCACACGCTTTGCCACATCCGACAAGGTCGGTGTCCCCCATGGTTACTTAATCCATCTTAAAGTCAGACCGACACTGAGATCCTGCTATTTTCTAACGTCGTTTATTACTTTAATCATCATTTTCTACTGATTAAAAAATAGTATAATATACAGAATTCCCTTTTTCTATTATCGTATTTTTACAAGAGCGCCCCCTGGTTAAACGTCTCTCAGCTGCTCTTTTTATTCTGATACTCATGACGTCATCAGACACACTGCTTTACATTCAGCCAAACAAATCACATCATCAAACTATGAAACCCTGTTTCAGGGCTGTTGCTCTGTGGGCTACAGGCCCCGCTGTGGGCTCCTCCCTCCCTGCAGGCTCCTGGCCCCCCTCGTGGGCTCCTGGCCCCCCTTGTGCCACCCCCCCTCGTGGGCTCCTGGCCCCCCTCGTGGGCTCCTAGCCCCCCTTGTGCCACCCCCCCTCGTGGGCTCCTGGCCCCCCTTGTGCCACCCCCCTCGTGGGCTCCTGGCCCCCCTCGTGGGCTCGGTGTTCCTCTGGGGTTGTGGGGCTTTGGGCTTCAATGGTTCTCTAAGACGTGGGGTGTCTGCATGGCCGCGGGGCCCGCGGATGGCTGCAGAGGCTGTCTGCTGCTCGGAGGCACTACGGTCAAGTCGTGGACCTCAGACACCAGAACTTATGGGACTACTCCCGTGCACTCACGGGCGGCCACGTCACATACACGCTGCTGGCATCTGCCCCACACCCAGTGTTGGGGAGCAACTAGCGCCGCGTGACGGCGTTACGCAATTAAACGACAAACTAAATGTTATTGTAATCCGTTACAGTTACTGAGAAAAATGTAATTAAGTTACAGTTACTAATCACAATGTCGGTGATTACAAAGGGGTTATACATGCATGTATTTGTTTTGGTGGTTGTGCTTTGAAATCAAAACATCCATCCGCTATGCAAGCCGCTCATCCTGCGGGCAGGGTGGCGGGGTGCTGCAGCCTGGCCCAGCAGACACCGGGCGGCCGGCGGGGAGACGCCCTGGACGGGCCGCCGGGCCACCATACGGGGCCTGGCCCAGCAGACACCGGGCGGCAGGCGGGGAGACGCCCTGGGCGGGCCGCCGGGCCGCCACACGGGGCCTGGCCCAGCAGTGACTGGGCGGCAGGTGGGTGAGACGCCCTGGCCGGGCCGCCACACGGGGCCTGGCCCAGCAGTGACTGGGCGGCAGGTGGGTGAGACGCCCTGGCCGGGCCGCCGGGCCGCCACACGGGGCCTGGCCCAGCAGTGACTGGGCGGCAGGTGGGTGAGACGCCCTGGCCGGGCCGCCGGGCCGCCACACGGGGCCTGTCCCAGCAGACACCGGCCGGCCGGCGGGGAGACGCCCTGGGCGGGCCGCCGGGCCACCATACGGGGCCTGGCCCAGCAGACACCGGGCGGCCGGCGGGGAGACGCCCTGGGCGGGCCGCCGGGCCGCCACACGGGGCCTGTCCCAGCAGTGACTGGGCGGCAGGTGGGTGAGACGCCCTGGCCGGGCCGCCGGGCCGCCACACGGGGCCTGGCCCAGCAGACACCGGGCGGCAGGCGGGGAGACGCCCTGGACGGGCCGCCGGGCCGCCACACGGGGCCTGGCCCAGCAGACACTGGGCGGCAGGCGGGGAGACGCCACACGGGGCCCCAGTCCTCATTCAAGTTCCGGTGAAGAACTTGTAATAAAGCTTTACTCGGCTGTCTGACAGGAAGACACGAACACTTACCAGGGTCACGCGGCGACCTCGCACGTCGCTTCCGGCACTGCGGTCGCTGGTCCTCGAGCGAGCGAGCGAGTACATCAGTTACCCAGCAACTGGTATCTAGCCCGGCTTCTAATGGCGTCCTCCTTCCCGCACCTCCTTTCGACAGGTCTGGTTATGATCTCTGTAATCCTTCTTGACCTTCTCCCGTTTGTTCGCGATTTGTTCCGTTGTTCTACTGAAGCGCTCGCTCACGTTTGCTTCTGCTTCTTCTTCTGCTGGTTTAGTGGCCAATTGCCACCAGCTGGAGCTATATCGCCACCTACTGTTACACTAAAGAGTCGCTAATTTATACCCTTCCCAGTCAGTCCAGTATCCTGGAGAAAGGTGAAGATATATTTGAGAACATCATTCCCGGTGTTCCTTGTGAAAACTGAGTTTGGGTCCGTGTGCATAACTCCTTTTTGCTGCAGGACAGTCTGTAGTACGAATCTCTCTCTTGCACCTGCTGGGCAAATAGAAAATACACGTTCCGACGTCACAGCTCCCAGCTTGACGTTTCCCGAGGAGTCGCAACGAGGAATTCCGCCTTGTACGACCTGATCTTAAAATGGCGGCGAATTTCTTATTCTCACTGCGAAACTAAGCATCAACAGACATGCGCCAAGGGTTAAGGGGCAGCACATTTCTTGCGGCGGCCCCCCTCCCACAGCCGTGACGTCAGGTTCCAACTTCTGGGCCAGCAATTTTTTGGCACCGGCCCTGGCACCAGTCTTTTTTCTGTGGAAAAGCGTGGAACCGGTTCTAGATTAGGCACCGCACCGGCACCAGGGCGGTGGAAAGGGGCTTTTAGTCCTCCCCCCCCCTTGTCTTCTCCTTTATCGCTGTAACTGCTGTCCTTAACTGATATCAGCAAGGTTGGTTTAATTATGTTTTGCCGAACACGTGTCAGTGTGTCTGTCTTCCCACGTGTCCTTCTTCGTTTGGAAGTTTCCTTGTTTCACTTGTGCTGAACGTCCCCCTCTTACACAAGCCACGCTGACTGCTATGTTAGGTCAGTGGTTCTCAACCTTTTTGGGGTCCTGGACCCCCTGCGTATTTTTGATCTACCCTGAGGACCCCTCTAGTCCATGGGCCAGACGATATTTCGGTACACTCAAGGTGGCAAAACTTACTTATAATTTTTGAAAGGATCCATGTCTGTAGATGATATTTTGGTATGATAACCATTCCTGAGTGGCAGCTGTATCACAGTTATCAGCTCATGAAGTTAACCACCCGCTAAACTAAATAGCATTTTAGACGCTGGTGCATATCCTGGTTTAGCCTCATGGTCAGGACATTTTTCAATGTTCTATAATATTGTCTTTGGTATCATTTTAAAGGGGACCTTCTTAGCTTTCATTCAAGCCCTGTTGTGGATATTTCTCACAAATATAGAGGTCACTTGAGCTCTTCAACCCGTCAATAACACACATCTTTCTGCAATGTTCGCCTAAACTATATACTTTCTTTTAGCCCTGTGGCATCTAGGAATATCAGGGACACAAAACACAAAAACTGGAATACTCACAGGACTGTAAAGATTCAGGAAATGTATAATATACCCATACTATTTCATTGTGTGAGGTGATTGTGAGCCTTAAATGAGAACTAGACCAAAGCCAGTTAGGTCACAAACTGGTCTCTATACATTTGTTTAAATACACAATCAAAATACATGATAAAAAGGAATACCATAGTGAGGTAATGAACTATTTTAATATTTTAAACAACATTGACATTTACATATACTTAGTCAATGATACATGTAATCCCATATCATTAGTGGGTATATGTAATGGTAATGGGTAGGGTAATGGGTATATGTGAATATGGTTACATTATTGTTATCAAGCTCTGGGTACCAAGTCCAGAATCAACATCCTGTGCATCAATAGACTACTACCACAGCAATACCATCAGAATCATCACACTGTCATTCATCAAACTGCTCGTTTCTCTCATCATCTGACTCCCCAAGTTCAAAGTCCAGTTCTGGACCATCCTGCTGTTTTTGGTTACTGCAGGTCTGTAACCTGCACATGTCTGTGCATGGAAGTCCATTTGACAGGCACATGCAGCTTGGCATTTTGCATGAATGCACACACTTGCATGTTAGCATTTCCAAGACCACATCTGGTGCAGGTGGGGAGCGCATCCAGTAAATGGCCAGCTTGCCTTCATCGTCTGTCCATCCATACTCAGTAGGGCTTGGCACCACAGGGTTAGCCTGCAGACAGCACTTCCATATTGCTGCCTGATAGTTGGCTCGTTGAACATGCATAAAGAGACAGTCTCTACATGGTGGCAGCTGGCTGGACTCAACCTCTCCCCTTTTGGTGCAGAAGAGCTGGTAACGCAGTTTGTTCACCTCAGCAGTGCTGCTATTAGCAACATACATCCGACAGGTGAACTGCTCAATTTTCTGGAACAGCTCATCACTCACATTCCATGTCTGTCCCAGTTGACTAAAAGTCTCTTGGCAGGAAGTGTGCTTTCTCACTATCTTCAGGGCATTCAGCTTCCCTCGACCAGCGAATGCACTGACAGTGTCGCAGCCTGTGAAGGCATGTAAGCCAATTAGGCTGTCACAGATGCTGTCTCCAAGTGAACTTGCCAGTTTGGTGATGTCGACAAACCGTGTGCGGTTTTGAGTCCCACACTTCTGGTAGATGGGACAGGTGATGTCCTTCTGGAAGCCAAGACAAAGCACCATGACATCAGTGTCCTCAGCTGTGATGATAACTGACTTTGAGCCCGCATTTGCTGCATGCAATGCATGCAGGAGCAGACGGGTGTCAGCTTCTTCATGTGTGGAGTGCAGTTCTGCTGCTTCCTCACACCCATCTTCTGTCAACTTGTAGCAGGTTTCCTCACAGGTCATGTACAACACCTTGCCATGCAGCATAGCTCTGTATCGTGGGAGTTTCCACTCTTCCACCAGAAACTTGATGAGACTGGTCTTGTTGGAGGAACTGCACAGAAATTTTCTCCACTGCTGGACGTGGTGTCCCCCTGCAAGATTCTTGTACTGGAGAGTGATGTCTCCACCCCGGTTCAGTCATTCAGCATCTTTGATCGAAGTCTGGTGATAGACATCAAAAACAACATCAATCCTCCCACTCTGTGCTCCCTCATGGAGGACCTGGGTCAAGGCTGACTCTGCCACCTGTGCAAAGGTTTTGTTGTTGCCATTCATTTTTTGGACCAGGCTCATCCCATCAATGATGGAAGTAGATGGGATTGGGATGTCTTCTGCAGGAGATACATTCCTTTCAAGCTCTCTGGCAAGTGCAGCCTTGTTTGTTTTTCGTAAGGACCCATCAGCATTTGCCAGTGCCCATGGTAGTGGGGCCCAATGGGTAGGCAAGGACATCCTTCAGATTCACCTTCCTGCTTTCAGCCACCAGGATCATGTGACTGAAAAGGTTTCTATCTGCCTTCAGAACCACATCTTCTGCTTTCTTTCCATGAGCTTGTTTTGTGCTGACATTGGAGAATGTTTTCAGACTTTGCTTGGTCATCTTGTCGTGGAATTTCACAGGTGGTGGGTCTGCATCTAACCTTGTTTGCTGGAATGCTTGGTAGGCCTCTTCTCCTTTCTCAAGAGCTCTCAAGAGATCTATGGTCACATCAGGTGGAGCCATGTTGCCAGTGGAGAGGCTAACCAAATCAATCTCATCAGGGGACATAGGATTTGAGCCAGTTATTCTCCATAAGGTCCATGAGAGACTGGACATCTGCTTCATCTCTCTTGATCCTTGGACTCTGTAGATCTGAATGAGACCATTTGCACCTGCCTTGACCTGTCAGGTCTCTCAGCTGTCTGAGGTACATGCTTCTATACTCAGCTGTGAGATAGTATTTGGTCACAGCTCCTGGCTTCAAGCTGAATCCCTTTGTCCCTCCAGCTGTTTGGGTGTCTTTGTTCACCGTTTCTTCTATAGCTTGGTCAACAGGGATTCGGCCAAAGGGATTGGTGGAGCCCAGTTGGACTGAGAAGCCTCCTTCCATGAATTCTGTGTACACATCTGGGTGTGTGATGGGCAGCTCAGACATCTGGGCGTAGTAGTAGGGGAGGTAGCGTGCATAATTCATCCTGTCATAAGCAAAGCACCATGGGATCATTGCTCGAATGCTAGCCAAGTGTAGCATCCAGTCTCCCTCTCTGGATGCTCGGATGAGCCCCAACAAGATTTCAACCATGTCCAAATAGGACATCCAGAAGTTCGAGAGGCTGCCGTTTCCACCTCTAAGGAACTCACGGTAGACTTCAAATAGATCCATGATGCGTGTACAAGAGCTGTTCTCGAGGACCTCCTTCAAAGCATGTTGTGAGACTTCTTTCCCAAGGCTGTCAATGGTCTTTAGTGTCTCATTCAGGTGAACCATGTCATTCCTGTGAGTTTCTTCCAACCAGGACAGGAAACCATTCAAGGTCAGTCGCATGAGAGCCTCATACAGGAGCTTGTGTAGTCGCACTGCCCTGTTGTACTTGCGGCCATCCATAACACCAGCAATTGAGCCTTCTGCAATCATGCCAGACTCAATGCAGAGGTCTTTGAGTCCAGCATCTTGGAAACGCTTTCCTATTATTGCCAGCAGTGTGCAGATGGTGTGGAATACCCCAAGCCTAACGATGATATCATGGAACTTGTCATGGTGTTTCCATGTGATCTCGACAGCCTTCGCATACAGGGCTTGGTCAAAGACACAGACAATCTTCCTCAGGCCTAAGCACTGCATGATGCTCAGTGACTGGTTAAGCACCTCGTTGACAGTAGACATTTGTGTCGCTGGAGCATTGATGGTAGGCAGATAGCCTATATTGTCGGGGATGACCGTCATCTCTCCTCGAGTCAGGATGTTGAAGCCTGTCCAGCTGCTGACTGACTGTTCTTCTTGTTGTGACATGCGTGCTAGGACCCAAAGAAGGTTTTTCTCTCTGGCAAGCTTAGTATTGGCTGCAGTATCGGCATCTGACTTTTTGCTTTGTGGTGGCCCTACCCGTTGTCCAGCATTGTAAGTTGGTAACATTGGTGGGGGTCCATCAATGCTTCTCTTCTTTGTTTTGGGAACAGTGGGCATGGGTTGGACAGGAAGTGGGTTGACTTGGCTTTGCTTGCACAGCAATCCCATTGACTCTGTGAGATGTTCCCTCACCACTGACAGTTTCTTCAAGACGGTCGATATTGTCCCAGGCTAAAGTTGTGAATATGCCAGGATGGATGTTAGCTGGAAGGGCAATGCCACTCCCTGATGATGAGAGTTTCTGGAGACACAGGGCAGTGTTGATCTCTTCCATCTGTGAATAGGACACACTGTGACCAAGTCGGTTGAGGATGTTTATCAACTCTACATTTCCTGTCAACGATTTGACACTGAATGGCAGAACAATGTGCTTGGAAGGCTTGGTATTTCCACATGTCACTGCATATACTATGTCATGGCCAAATGACTGCAGAAGGCACTGCACTCTCTGGGATGCATGATCAGGATCATTTGAGCCTGTGAGTAGAGAGTACAGGAAGATAATGAGCGACTCTGGAATGGTAGGACATTCTGCTTCTGGTTTGACTTCAGGCGGCCAGGTTTGAGGAACATCTTGACTTTTAATGTCTGCTCTCAATTTGATGGCTGCTTTGCCTATAACATCTTGTGCACGGACACTTTTCAGGGTCTGCAGCTCCCTTTTGAGAGACTGATTTTCTTTGGCAAGTTCCCTCATGGACAAGTTATCGGGATAGAGGAGGAATTTTCCTTTCTCATCAGGGAATATCTGCAAGGCTCCAGCAAACTCACTCTCCAGGTTTCGCCTTATGTGCTTCTTGGTTGATTCCTTGACTTGGGCAATGCCTTGGGAGTTCATTGAAGCTACCAGTCTAGAAGAGAGATCAGTCATTGTCATCCCTTGAGGATTGCAAAAAAGCTCCATCCTGATGAAGAGGAACAGCTCATTGTATGCCTTATTCACAGCAGCTTCATACTGGGCTGCAGCATCATCATCTTCATTGCTGGCAACCTCTCCTTTGGAAACCTCTTCTTTGGTGTAAAGTCTATAGCATGACCTGTGGTAGTGCCCTTCAGCTGCTACAAGGTCTCTACTCACAATGGCAAGGATTCTGCTGTCCCTTTTCTTTGTGGCTGCACTCCTGATCTTTGCATCAGCTCGCAGTTCTCGACACTGCACCAGTACTTCTCTCGTATTCTGTCTCTTGGAATATTTGCTGTTTTTCTGACAAAATATGCACTCTGCATCATAAGTCCTAGATGTACTTGGAGCATGTCGAGCTACTCTCTTAGATTGTTTCTCTTCAGCAGAGACACAACTTTTCTTTTCTTTTGCAAGGAGGCCATCAAGAATTTGCTTCATAGTGAAGATACTGCGACACTTTCTGTGGTAGTAGATTGCTGGAATCTGTCCCTCAGGAATGTCTTTTGCCAGTTTCAAAACTGGTGCATGATTTTGTATCTGAGCTGCCCTGAGCAGAGTTCTCCATGAGTCGACACTTTGTAGTGAAACCAGCTTATCTGTATCATCAGAACAGTGGATAATGCACTCCACCCGTGGGCGCTTTGGTATTGGGTAAAAACTTGCTTGTTCACCAGTGGCCATATTCAGTCAGTTTTCACCTGCCACATACAAACAAATACATGTAACTTAGGTGTATGAACACTACTAAAACAAAGTTTACTTTGCTTCACCAGCGTCATATTACCATTATTTATCTTACATAGCCACAAATAGATACATTACCTAGTTGCTATGCAACAGCTGTATTTTGTCCACATGAGGCCGCTAAAATCAACACAAGATGAAAGTTCCTCGTAGCCACTTTAACTAATCATATTAACATATACATTAAAAGAACATGCTAACATTATGGGAAATTAGCTTACAATCTTCTCCAGAGTGAGACAAGAAGATAGATACCAGTTTCCTCTATATGTGTTTAGTAGAAAGCTATCTGGCTGCACGTTAGCCTAGCTTAGCACAATGAATGGAAGTACACAGTACTGGTTATCCTTGGTTGTTGGCCAACTAAGAACTGTCCCAGAGTTTAAGCTAGGCTAATCAGTACCAGGGGTGTTGAAATGCTATATTTGTAAAAATCTGGGCAAATACACAATCGTGAGAGGCACAGAAACAGGTTTCCTGAAAGAAAAATGAAATAGCTGCTCATTTGGAAAGGTTATCATGTATTATTTTACTTCTGTTAGTGTACCAAATAAAATGGCACCAGTGAAGTTGTGTCACCTTGGGTGATATCGATATCTGGTCTGACCCATGGACTAACTGGCTTTGGTCTAGTTAGTTTCTTAGTAATAATGCCCTTCTAATTTAAGGTTCACAATCACCTCACACAATGAAATAGTATGGGTATATTATACATTTCCTGAATCTTTACAGTCCTGTGAGTATTCCAGTTTTTGTGTTTTGTGTCCCTGATATTCCTAGATGCCACAGGGCTAAAAGAAAGTATATAGTTTAGGCGAACATTGCAGAAAGATGTGTGTTATTGACGGGTTGAAGAGCTCAAGTGACCTCTATATTTGTGAGAAATATCCACAACAGGGCTTGAATGAAAGCTAAGAAGGTCCCCTTTAAAATGATACCAAAGACAATATTATAGAACATTGAAAAATGTCCTGACCATGAGGCTAAACCAGGATATGCACCAGCGTCTAAAATGCAATTTACTTTAGGGGGTGGTTAACTTCATGAGCTGATAACTGTGATACAGCTGCCACTCAGGAATGGTTATCATACCAAAATATCATCTACAGACATGGATCCTTTCAAAAATTATAAGTAAGTTTTGCCACCTTGAGTGTACCGAAATAGGAAATTTTGGGCTCTGGCCCATGGACTACTCCACCTGATCTTGGGGGAGGGGGGTTGCAATTTGATAGAAACAGTAGAAACTGCATTTTAAATTGCATTATAGCATTTA
This sequence comes from Lampris incognitus, assembly GCF_029633865.1. Lineage (NCBI taxonomy): Eukaryota > Metazoa > Chordata > Actinopteri > Lampriformes > Lampridae > Lampris > Lampris incognitus. Next base: position 151,705,463 of record NC_079211.1, on the reverse strand, counting down.
TTCACTCTTTGGGGCAAAAATAAGAGCTTTCAGTTGTAACTTAGATATAGTTAACAAAACAGAATTCTTATGCAGTAACTTTCAGATATATGTAACAAAACAGAATACGTATTCAGTAACTTTCAGATATATGTAACAACACAGAATATGTATTCAGTAACTTTCAGATATATGTAACAACACAGAATATGTATTCAGTAACTTTCAGATATATGTAACAAAACAGAATATGTATTCAGTAACTTTCAGATATATGTAACAACACAGAATATGTATTCAGTAACTTTCAGATATATGTAACAAAACAGAATATGTATTCAGTAACTTTCAGATATATGTAACAAAACAGAACATGTATTCAGTAACTTTCAGATATATGTAACAAAACAGAACATGTATTCAGTAACTTTCAGATATATGTAACAAAACAGAATTCTTATGCAGTAACTTTCAGATATATGTAACAAAACAGAATTCTTATGCAGTAACTTTCAGATATATGTAACAACACAGAATATGTATTCAGTAACTTTCAGATATATGTAACAACACAGAATTCTTATGCAGTAACTTCCAGATATATGTAACAAAACAGAATAAGTATTCAGTAACTTTCAGATATATGTAACAACACAGAATATGTATTCAGTAACTTTCAGATATATGTAACAAAGCAGAATATGTATTCAGTAACTTTCAGATATATGTAACAAAGCAGAATATGTATTCAGTAACTTTCAGATATATGTAACAAAACAGAATATGTATTCAGTAACTTTCAGATATATGTAACAAAGCAGAATATGTATTCAGTAACTTTCAGATATATGTAACAACAGAATTTTTATGCAGTAACTTTTAACAATGCAAACGGGAGCAAGATCTCTTATTAAAATACAATAAATTACACTTGTGAAACAGATGTCATTAGAGAAAAAAGTCCTGTTACCCTTTATAGTTTAGGTAGATAAAGGTCTCAGTCACATTTGAGTAAAATAACCCTATTTCTATAAATGTCATAGGATCTTTTTTTTAAAAGATATTTTATTTTCACGGACCCCTTGCAATTACACCACGGACCACTAGGGGTCCGCGGACCCCCGGTTGAGAAACACTGTGTTCGGTGATCTGCGATGCGGAGGAGGGCGGGGGACCGGTGGAGGCTCTAAATGCATAACCAAAACCACGCGCTCTTGCCATCCCACAGATCATCTAAAGGGCGGAGCTGGACTAAGCGGCTCTTGTCTTGATCATGAAGAAAGAGCAGGATAAGCGGTTCGGGTAATGGATGGAGGCCTTTGCAGGTGGAGAACCTGAACTCCATAGGACACACTGGCATACAAATTCCCTGTGTTGTATGCAGAGCCTGCTGACCGCACAGGTGGGGGAAAAAAAGCAAAATATGAAATACCACCCACCCTTACTTGAAACTGTCAATCAAATATATACTCGTGAATATTAATGAGGACAAGACCACGCCCTCGCAGTGCTTGAGACAGTAGAAAACGGTTATGATGGAGGTATAAAAAACACAACACTAATCATCTACGAATAAAAGATTTTTATCATGCCGTGTGCAAAGTTGTTTGCTATGAAAAGTGAAATCTGAGTTCTGATTTCAGTCCAACTTTAAAATACATTGCTCAGTTTTGTACTAGCGTGACTCCCCTTCACTGTTTGAATGTTTTCCTACTTATCAGAAAGAAAAAAGGAGAATTCTAGACTAATTTGATGGGAACGTGTGTGAGACTGCCAAAACCGGCAGTGTGATGAAAATAGGAGCGTTATAAGAGAGTATGTGGATGAGGGAGGGAGGGAGGGAGGGAGGGAGGGACGCCTCGGGGACACCTGGACTTCACTAACTCTCCTGGAAACCCCCGCCTCGGCTTTGCCAAAATCGATTCCTGTTCCGAGAAACCTGGTCTGACCAACCAGTAACCCCCCCCCCCCCCGGCTCCACCAGCCGGCAAGCCCTCCAAAACCCGTCTTTTAATGGCCGCACTTCATGGCCTCGGCCGCTGTAGCACTAAAGTTGAAACAGGGCGTCCTTTACTGCCTATAAATGGCCTGAGGTCATCAGCCATTAACTAGGCTGTGATGAAATGACTGCAGGCCTTATTCAGCCCAGACGATAAAGCCCGAGTGTTTATGGCGACTACTTCACTCTCACTTGTGGCCCTGACAAGCTGATGTTAGGAAAACAGAAAATAAGAAATGAATGTTGAACTTTTCGGGGCTCTGAAGGGAGGGGGAAGTAAACTCCGGAAGTCTGAGTGAAGCTGCTGCTGTTAATGAACGTCAGCAAGGAAAGTTGACGAATTTGCAGAAGTGGCTTCAGATGACGTCACTCACACCTGACAAGGTATCCTGAGAATATTCATCATGTTTTGTACACGACGAATATTCTCAGATACTGCACATGCGCTTTTATCCTGAGTGTTAGATAGATACATACATATATAAAAACATACATACATACATACATACATACATACATACATACATACATACATACATACATACATACATACATACATACATACATACATAGATAGCTAGATAGCTAGATAGATAGCTAGATAGATAGCTAGATAGCTAGATAGATAGATAGATAGATATAGACAGACAGACAGACAGACAGACAGACAGACAGACAGACAGACAGACAGACAGACAGACAGATAGATAGATAGATAGATAGATAGATAGATAGATAGATAGATAGATAGATAGATAGATAGATAGATAGATAGATAGATACATACATACATACATACATACATACATACATACATACATACATACATACATACATACATACATACATAGATAGATAGATAGATAGATAGATAGATAGATAGATAGATAGATAGATAGATAGATATAGATAGATAGGTGGTGCTACAGACTGCTCTAATCGTTTGGCTGAAGTTCAGACTTCTCTAGCGGTGTAAGAAGTGAAGTACTGCGTGCTTGTGGAGAATGGTACTCTGTCCTAATACTTTGTGATTTAGCTGAGCTTAAATTCTCAGCGACTCCAAACAATTCTGGCCACAGGCAACATTTAACTCCAAACCCATGACAAGCGGTCTGCTTTACGACGTGTGATGGTTTCTATGTGCACCTCCACAGACAGCCGGCGACCTTCCCCTGTCCTCACCTCTCGCATGATTGACGCTGGACAGGCACATTACCTGCACATTAGCGTACGCAGCAGTTAGTGGTGTTTGACTTCAGCGGTTGTGGCTCATAATTTACAGGCAAGGAAAACAAAGTTAAAGCCAGCGGTCAGACGGCCCTCCAGGCCCAGAGACCGAGCCTGTGTTGTACAGCTGACTGCAGCTTACACATGTTAGACTAAACCGGTGCAGCGCCCCTTCCACACGGGCCTGCTCGGAACGCCCCTTCTACACGGGCCTGCTCGGAACGGGCCTTCCACACGGGCCTGCTCGGAACGGGCCTTCCACACGGGCCTGCTCGGAACGCCCCTTCTACACGGGCCTGCTCGGAACGGGCCTTCCACACGGGCCTGCTCGGAACGCCCCTTCTACACGGGCCTGCTCGGAACGGGCCTTCCACACGGGCCTGCTCGGAACGGGCCTTCCACACGGGCCTGCTCGGAACGGGCCTTCCACACGGGCCTGCTCGGAACGCCCCTTCCACATGGGCCTGCTCGGAACGGGCCTTCCACACAGGGCTGCTCGGAACAGGCCCAGTATTTGGCCTCTGCTATGGCTGCTAGCAGCTTTCTCCACAACTGCTCATCCAAACAAGTTCACACTGCACACTGCACTTCCTGTGGGTCCTCAGCAACACTGCACTTCCTGTGAGTCCTCAGCAACTCTGCACTTCCTGTGAGTCCTCAGCAACACTGCACTTCCTGTGGGTCCTCAGCAACACTGCACTTCCTGTGGGTCCTCAGCAACACTGCACTTCCTGTGGGTCCTCAGCAACACTGCACTTCCTGTGAGTCCTCAGCAACTCTGCACTTCCTGTGAGTCCTCAGCAACTCTGCACTTCCTGTGGGTCCTCAGCAACACTGCACTTCCTGTGAGTCCTCAGCAACACTGCACTTCCTGTGGGTCCTCAGCAACACTGCACTTCCTGTGAGTCCTCAGCAACACTGCACTTCCTGTGGGTCCTCAGCAATACTGCACTTCCTGTGGGTCCTCAGCAACACTGCACTTCCTGTGGGTCCTCAGCAACTCTGCACTTCCTGTGAGTCCTCAGCAACACTGCACTTCCTGTGAGTCCTCAGCAACACTGCACTTCCTGTGGGTCCTCAGCAACACTGCACTTCCTGTGGGTCCTCAGCAATACTGCACTTCCTGTGGGTCCTCAGCAATACTGCACTTCCTGTGGGTCCTCAGCAACACACCCGCCCAGTGTGAGGTCAATAAGATGAACAGTCGTTGAGAAAATCGGAAGGACAGACAGACTCCTTCCATTTTAGTTACATATCTATCCATCCATCCATCCATCCATCTATATATCCATTCATCTACCTATCCATCTATCTATATATCCATCTATCTATCCATTCATCTACCTATCCATCTATCTATATATCCATCTATCTATCCATTCATCCATCCATGTAGCCATCCATCCATCCATCCATCTATCTATCTATCTATCTATCTATCTATCTATCTATCTATCTATCTATCTATCTATCTATCTATCTATCTATCTATCTATCTATCTATCTATCTATCTATCTATCTATCTATCTATCTATCTATCTATCTATCTATCTATCTATCTATCTATCTATCTATCTATCTATCTATCTAACATCCATCCATCCATCTCTCTTTTATCTCTCTATCATCTCTTTTATCATTAATAGTACAATACTAGTACAATAATAGTACATTTGAGTACCCACAGTACATCCTGTTTGCAGTTGCTCCATGTATTTCTACTTTAAGTGGTTAGAAAGCATGTTAAACAAAATGGAGATGGATAGTAAAGTTTGCTGGCGAGGTAAAGCTCGTACAGTACACATTTCTTTTTTGTGTCTTCAACATGTGGCGCAGAACACAAAAGGCCTGATGATCCTGATGTTTCGGCTGACGTGTTGCATGCTTTGCACCTTGTCTTCTCATGTTCTGCAGACACTACCCCACCAAAACATGTTCTGCAGACTCCTCCACCTAAACATGTTCTGCAGACACTCCTCCACCAAAACATGTTCTGCAGACACTCCTCCACCAAAACATGTTCTGCAGACACTCCTCCACCAAAACATGTTCTGCAGACTCCTCCACCAAAACATGTTCTGCAGACACTCCTCCACCAAAAAATGTTCTGCAGACACTCCTCCACCAAAACATGTTCTGCAGACACTCCTCAACCAAAACATGTTCTGCAGACTCCTCCACCAAAACATGTTCTGCAGACACTCCTCCACCAAAACATGTTCTGCAGACACTCCTCCACCAAAACATGTTCTGCAGACACTCCTCCACCAAAACATGTTCTGCAGACACTCCTCCATCAAAACATGTTCTGCAGACTCCTCCACCAAAACATGTTCTGCAGACACTACCCCACCAAAACATGTTCTGCAGACACTCCTCCACCAAAACATGTTCTGCAGACTCCTCCACCAAAACATGTTCTGCAGACTCTCCTCCACCAAAACATGTTCTGCAGACACTCCTCCACCAAAACATGTTCTGCAGACACTCCTCCACCAAAACATGTTCTGCAGACTCCTCCACCAAAACATGTTCTGCAGACACTCCTCCACCAAAACATGTTCTGCAGACACTCCTCCACCAAAACATGTTCTGCAGACACTCCTCCACCAAAACATGTTCTGCAGACACTCCTCCACCAAAACATGTTCTGCAGACACTCCTCCATCAAAACATGTTCTGCAGACTCCTCCACCAAAACATGTTCTGCAGACACTCCTCCACCAAAACATGTTCTGCAGACACTCCTCCACCAAAACATGTTCTGCAGACTCCTCCACCAAGACATGTTCTGCAGACACTCCTCCACCAAAACATGTTCTGCAGACACTCCTCCACCAAAACATGTTCTGCAGACACTCCTCCACCAAAACATGTTCTGCAGACACTCCTCCACCAAAACATGTTCTGCAGACTCCTCCACCAAAAAACGACCCCATAGGTCGTTTGTACAAGCAGCTCATTACCACCTATAGATATGTTTTAAAGTTAAGCAATATGTAGCAGTCATGTAAATAATGACAATCTGGTGTCTCAGGTGCCTCGTCACCATATGACCTTTGACCTTCGTTTACAATCAAAATATGACGAGCCAAGAGATGAGGGAGTCCAAGAACTGTTTATACTCTTGTAAACTGTTGGTTTCTTCACAAATCGTCCCAAGATATGCTTTCTTACTTTCACATCTTCACTTTATATGAACAATAATAAAGTCCCAGTGTCTTCAAACGAGTCCTTCATAATTAGCAGCATTGCAGGGTAGCAACAAACCACCTATGAGGTCGTATGGGTTGGAGGACTTGTTGGTTCTGCACCATGTTTTGAAGACGTCTTCATGCATGTTCAGTAATGCAGGTAAGAAAATCCCAGAAGGTCGAATCAGTTCATGTGGACACAACGTTCACTGAGAGACACGTTTCATCAGTCACATGTGTTAGGTTAGATGTGGGTCCAGGTTGTGTCCAGATGAGCGGATTCAACCTTCTGGGATATTTTGAAGATGTTATTTTCTGTGTGAGCCTTGCTTCATCTTTAAACTCCGCTTTATACACTGAACATTTTGGGTCTTGGAGCTCCTCGTTCCCTCGCCGCACCTTTCAGACAGTGAAGTCAGAGTCCGGTTGTGTGAATAAGTCAACATGAACGTGTGTTAATGGCAGAACAAACCGCCTCTGGTGTTGGGACTTGTGTTGTACAGCTCATTCCTGTCAGATGGCCTTCTGACATAACGTCCTGCCGGGGAGAACGACGTCCCGCCACGGAGAAATGTGACTTCATTCATTCATCTGGGGAGCGCGGCGGTGAGACGGCTGGTGCTTGACGTTGTCATGGCAAAAGGTGACTGCATTCAAAGCAGCCAAACAAAAAGCTCTTTTGTCCTCCGGTCCACATCTGTCCGGACGCTCCGCCCCTTAATTACCAAGGTTAGTCTGTGGAATTGACAGCATAAATATTAAACTGTCAGAGTCTGTCTGAGGCCAACACGTTCCAGCATGACTCACTGACTGCTGAGTTATAGGAAAACAAGACTCCCTCTCTCTCTCTCTTTCTCCCCCTTCCTCTCTCTCCCTCTTTCCCTCTCTGTCCCCTCTCTCTCCGTCTCTCCCTCTTTCTCTTGCAGTCCATCTTTCTCTCCCTCTTTCTCTCTCTCTCTCTCCCTCCCTCTGTCTCTCTCTGTCTCTCCCTCTCCCTCTCTCTGTCCCTCTCTGCCCCCCCCCTCTCCTTCTCTCCCTTCTCTCTCTCTTGACTTGGGCTGGTCAGTGGAAAGAAAAAGCAAGTTAAGAAGGAAAGTTGACTGCCTACCAACACGGGGATCGTTGGTTTGAATCCCTGTGTTACCTCCTGCTTGGTCGGGCGTCCCTAAAGACACAATTGGCCGTGTCTGTGGGTGGGAAGCCGGATGTGGGTATGTGTCCTGGTCGCTGCACTAGCGCCTCCTCTGGTTGGTCAGGTGCCTATTCAGGGGGAGGGGGAACTGGGGGGAATAGCCTGATCCTCCCACGCGCTACGTCCCCCTGGTGAAACTCCTCACTGTCAGGTGAAAAGAAGCGGCTGGTGACTCCACATGTATGGGAGGAGGCATGTGGTAGTCTGCAGCCCTCCTGGATCAGCAGAGGGGGTGGAGCAGAGACCGGGACGGCTCGGAAGAGCGGGGTGATTGGCCAAGTACAATTGGGGAGGAAAAAAGGGGTGAAAAGTTAAAAAAAAACAAAAAGAAGAAGAAGGAAAGTTGACACCTTTACTGCTCATTGTGATTATTTCTATTTCTTTAAGCTGGTACGCACCATCTATCTATCTATCTGTCTATCTATCTATCTGTCTATCTGTCTATCTATCTGTCTATCTGTCTATCTATCTATCTATCTATCTGTCTATCTGTCTATCTGTCTGTCTATCTGTCTATCTGTCTGTCTATCTGTCTATCTGTCTATCTATCTGTCTATCTATCTGTCTATCTATCTATCTGTCTATCTGTCTATCTATCTGTCTATCTATCTATCTATCTATCTGTCTATCTGTCTATCTGTCTGTCTATCTGTCTATCTGTCTGTCTATCTGTCTATCTGTCTATCTATCTGTCTATCTATCTATCTATCTATCTATCTATCTATCTATCTATCTATCTATCTATCTATCTATCTATCTATCTATCTATCTATCTATCTGTCTGTCTGTCTGTCTGTCTGTCTGTCTGTCTGTCTGTCTGTCTGTCTGTCTGTCTGTCTATCTATCTATCTATCTATCTATCTATCTATCTATCTATCTATCTATCTATCTATCTATCTATCTATCTATCTATCTATCTGTCTATCTATCCATCCATCCATCAGAGGGGTCAGGTGTTAAAAAGGTAGTACTTCCAGCCTTTCAATCTGTCACCACCCCTCCCCCCTCCGCCACCATGTTGTTTAGGGTGAAACACAAAATGTTAACCTCAGCCTGAATAATCTCCCCACACAAAGCAGGCGGCTGGTGGCTGAGGGAATCTCTCAGCGCCGGGCTCCTCACAGGAGGGCCACGCTTAGTGTGGCTGTATTGACTTGCATGAAAGCTAAATAAACTCCGCTGACAAGACGGAGAGCTGTGCAAACACGAGATTAGAGGCCAGATGAAAGAAATGGAAAGCTGCTGCTGCAGTCAGTCAGCGGCGGCCGCTTCCGCTCAGCGGTCCCGGGCCTCCGCTGCCGGGGCCGGGCCTCCGCTGCCGGGCCCGGGCCTCGGCTCCCCGGCCTTGTCTCACCACAGAACCAGCCTCAGAAACGGCTGAACGGTCTAGGTGACGCGATCGCAGAGATTTGTTTTGTTATTGATGAATCTCACGATGCAGAGCAACACAACATCTCTGCAGCGCCGCTGCTGCTTTAACTGCTCAGCACCCGCTTCCTCCCTGTGGTCCTCCTCCTTCCTCCTCGTTGCATCACGCCTCTTATTGTCATCCTTTTTTTATATGGACCCCCCCCCTTTCTCCCCAATTGTATCCGGCAATTACCCCACTCTTCTGAGCCACCCCAGTCTCTGCTCCACCCTCTCTGCTGATCCGGGGAGGGCTGCAGACTACCACATGTCTCCTCCCATACATGTGGAGTCACCAGCCGCTTCTTTTCACCTGACAGGGAGGAGTTTCACCAGGGGGATGTACCCAGATAGCAAAACTACTGTGGCCCGGACCCGTCCCACACCCGACACTTCATCCGGTCCACATACCGCGTAGAATGATGGCACTTGGGCGGCCCGCTCCTGTTTGCCAGATCTGGGCCAGAACCAAGCCATAGCAATGTGCCACATATTTGCCAAAGATGGCCCATATGTGTTCTGTGATATTTGGGCCATATCCACCATTTACCACACGGGGCGCTGCAGGGTCACATCCAGACCACATGTTGCCCAGAGCACCGCAGCTTTACCAGAAAAGACCCACATGTGATTTGACATATCTGGGCCATATTTGCTATGATACATGTGGGCCACTTCAGGCTCACATCCATTTGGTCAGGACCAGAAGAAGACCACCAGTGCCGCATCACTGCCTGAAGAGGCCCACATCCGGATGCTGTCTGGGTGGTGCATGGGAGGATCATTCTATTCCCCCCCAGTTCCCCCTCCCCCCCGAACAGGCACCCGACCGCCCAGAGGAGGCGCTAGTACAGTGACCAGGACACATACCCACATCCGGCTTCCCACCTGCAGACACGGCCAATTGTGTCTGTAGGGATGCTGGACCAAGCCGGAGGTAACACGGGGGTTTGAACCGGCGATCCCTGTGTTGCTAGGTAACGGAACAGACCATGGACCACCCGGACGCTCCGTTGTCAGATTGTTTTGTTGTTCTCATTCTGATTTTGATTTCATGCTCTTTTACACTGCACACTGCCCTTGAGCTCAGCGACAAGGAATAAGCTGTAGTATTCCATGAGGACCGGTATCATCGTACTGCTCCACCCACGTGGGCACACTGGCAGCATCCAACCCCACCTGAGCAGTACCTTGTTAAACCCTGGTTGCGGAGATGAGGTAGCAAATTCCTTCAGATGTAATTGTGTTGTTTTTGCAACCGCCCCGACAACCATGTAGCTGCCAGACTCACACGAACCGTCGCCGTCAGGCGGCCTCGGTTGCTAAACAACCGAGCGTGGCATCCCGGGAGAGGAGCGGCCGCCCCGCGGTCTTCAGGACCCCTGGCTGTGCCGTGGGCTGGCCGTGCCTCGCCTGCAGAGAAGTGTGACAGAGAGAGCTGACAGCTCCGATGCCGGGCCCCGGGAAGGCGCTGTCACGGCGGCACAATGAAAACAGGCCCAGTGGCCCCCCGGCGCTGTCCACAACACCGAGACCCCCCGCCCCCCCCATCCCCCCGCACCATTAGAAAGAGCTCTCCAACAAAGAGGCACCCAACAAAAAAAGCCCGTGTTAAATTAGGCATTTAATTCAACATTCGGTCACAGGGGCAAAGCAATCGCAGGGGAACCCGTAAACCGTGTTAAAAGGGACCGGGAAGGACCGGAGTGCCGGCCTGCCCGCAGGATGACTCCTGGACCAGCGCTGAACATACTGACAACAACAACAACAACAACAACAACAACAACAACAACCCCTCAGCCCCTTCTTCACTTTACACCCACCCAGTCACACATCCAGCTGGATGAGCTGCACAACAGCCTGCTTTGTTGTTACACAAAATAGTCCTCACATAGTCTCTGTCCTGCACACACCTCCACCTGAACATCCTCCACCTGTACCTCCACCTCTCCACCTGTACATCCTCTATACCTCCACCTGTACCTCCACCTGAACCTCCACCTGTACCGCCACCTGAACCTCCACCTGTACATCCACCTGTACCTCCAACTGAACCTCCACCTGTACCTCTACCTGTACATCCACCTGTACAGCCACCTGTACATCCGCCTGAACCTCCACCTGTACGTCCACCTGTACGGAGGTGCAGGTGTGTGTGTGTATATGTTAATATGGACCAAGGTTATATTTTGAATGTAAAGCTTTAAACTGACTTTTTATTTCTTTATCTGCTTTTTTCTGATGTAAAGCTTCACATTCAGCTGCATCCCTGCCTGGATAGCAGGCAGGGATGAAGTGGCTTACTGTCAGTATTATGCTGTTACTACCATTCACACACATGCTGAATCCATCCATCCATCCATCCATCCATCCATCTATCTATCTATCTATCTATCTATCTATCTATCTATCTATCTATCTATCTATCTATCTATCTATCTATCTATCTATCTATCTATCTATCTATCTATCTATCTATCTATCTATCTATCTATCTATCTATCTAGTATCTATCTATCTATCTATCTATCTATCTATCTATCTATCTATCTATCTATCTATCTAGTATCTATCTATCTATCTATCTATCTATCTATCTATCTATCTATCTATCTATCTATCTATCTAGTATCTATCTATCTATCTATCTATCTATCTATCTATCTATCTATCTATCTATCTATCTATCTATCTATCTATCTATCTATCTATCCATCGTTCCATCTTCTGATAAGTAAAGTACAGGAAATGGGGAAATTCTCCATCTTTAATAATTCACAGACATGTCTGTGAGAGGAACGGGTGTAAAATAAAAGTATTAATAAAAGTATTCAGCTGAGGTCAGAGTACTTCACAGCTCAGGTCAGAGTACTTCACAGCTCAGGTCAGAGTACTTCACAGTACCCACTGCTGCCAAATGGTTTCCAGAATCCACATATGGAAAACACGGCACAGAAGTAAAACTGTCAGGAATTTCTCGAACCAGAAGCTCCTGACTTGTCCGGCGCCGTGTGCATGTAACCTTTCTGTGTAAAGTAAGATACACCTTTAAAACCTTCAGGAGGGCAACAGAAGCATCTGGAACAGGACGTTTATCAAGGACCGCTGTCGTGCTGGGAGGGTTAGACGCTACTCATAGCAAGACAAACATCTCTGCAGAGGCTCAAATGCTACAGTCCTGTGGTCCCGCCGGCCAGTTTGACGATCTGGACGGGAAAAGCCAACGCCGGCGTGTCCGGCCCACAGCCCACCACTATTACTGCTCCCCCTGCAGCAAGCGGCCATTCACTGCAGTATGACTGCAGCATCTCGAGCCAGTCACCGACCATTCCCTCACATGGACGACCAGCAGTCCACTAATCTGAACCCATGTCCAACACACACCGTAAAAATAACTGCAGCGGTACACCAAACCTGTCCAAGAACCAGACCTGCATGTGTGTTGAGGCGGTCCAGGCCCAACAGTAATACAATGAGGCGGTCCAGGCCCAACAGTAATACAATGAGGCGGTCCAGGCCCAACAGGGACTTCCTACAGGCCCATATGAACACTGTGAGACACCGGTCACTTAGAGCAAAGCCAAGTCAAGTCCACCACACATCACAACCTCTCTCCCCTTTGAAGCTGTATCATCCGTCCACCCATCCATCCGTCCACCCATCCATCCATACAGCTGTCCATCCATCCGCCCATCCATCCATCCGTCCATCCATACAGCTGTCCATCCACCCATCCATCCGTCCACCCATCCATCCACCCACCCATCCATCCATCCGTCCATCCATACATCCATACATCCATCCATCCATCCATCCATCCATCCATCCATCCATCCATCCATCCATCCATCCATCCACTCATCCACACGTCCATCCATCCGTCCATCAATCCATCCATCTATCTATCCATCCACACATCCATCCATCCGTCCGTCCGTCCGTCCATCTGCCCATCCATCCATCCATCGTCTACAATTCAGTGGGTGGGCTGGAGTCCCTCGTTCATGTCCTAGAATGCATTCGATGGAAAACAAAGAGACACCCTGGATGGGTCACCAGTCCATCACAGGAGAGAGACACACACACACACACACACACACACACACACACACACGCACATATGTACACGCACACCCCCCACACACATACAGACACACACACACACAATTCACAGCTATGGATATTTTTTAGACTACTGTCTATTGTTTGTGTACTATTGTGTATTTATTCAACTTCGCACCAACTGTGTGATTATTAGAAGGTTGTGATGACTGTTTTCAGGGCTTTATTCTTACATGTCAATACGGTTCAGTAGACGCCTCTGAATGTGTGTGTGTGTCTGTTACTGTATATGCTGCTGCTGTGCAATGGTTAAGGTAAGAGGTCAAGGGGTCGTGGTGGGGTTTCCCCCATTTGGATACAAAAGCATGTGTGGGTGAGCAGCAGAGGGGTACCATCCCAGAGGGGTATCATCCCAGAGGGGTATCATCCCAGAGGGGTACCATCCCAGAGGGGTATCATCCCAGAGGGGTACCATCCCAGAGGGGTACCATCCCAGAGGGGTATCATCCCAGAGGGGTATCATCCCAGAGGGGTACCATCCCAGAGGGGTACCATCCCAGAGGGGTATCATCCCAGAGGGGTACCATCCCAGAGGGGTACCATCCCAGAGGGGTACCATCCCAGAGGGGTATCATCCCAGAGGGGTACCATCCCAGAGGGGTACCATCCCAGAGGGGTACCATCCCTGCACACCAACGTTTTAGAAGCTTATCAACATGAATACAGCAGCATGTAAACACTCACCACATACTGACACACCACGAGCCGCCAAGGCACACACTTATTCATCCCCCATAGGCCAGTCCAGAGGCCAGTCCGGAGGCCAGTCCGGAGGCCAGTCCGGGGCCAGCCCGGAGGCCAGTCCGGAGGCCAGTCCGGGGCCAGTCCGGAGGCCAGTCCGGGGCCAGCCCGGAGGCCAGTCCGGGGCCAGTCCAGAGGCCAGTACGGAGGCCAGTCCGGGGCCAGCCCGGAGGCCAGTCCGGAGGCCAGTCCGGGGCCAGTCCGGAGGCCAGTCCGGGGCCAGCCCGGAGGCCAGTCCGGGGCCAGTCCAGAGGCCAGTCCGGAGGCCAGTCCGGAGGCCAGTCTGGAGGTCAGTCCGGGGCCTGTCTGGAGGCCAGTCTGGAGGTCAGTCCGGGGCCAGTCTGGAGGCCAGTCCGGAGGTCAGTCTGGAGGCCAGTCTGGAGGTCAGTCCGGGGCCAGTCTGGAGGCCAGTCTGGAGGTCAGTCCGGGGCCAGTCTGGAGGCCAGTCCGGAGGTCAGTCTGGAGGCCAGTCTGGAGGTCAGTCCGGGGCGTGTCTGGAGGCCAGTCCGGAGGTCAGTCCGGGGCCTGTCTGGAGGCCAGTCCGGAGGCCAGTCCGGAGGTCAGTCCGGAGGCCAGTCCGGAGGTCAGTCCGGGGCCTGTCTGGAGGCCAGTCTGGAGGTCAGTCCGGGGCCTGTCTGGAGGCAAGTTAAGAGGCCAGTCTGGAGGCCAGTCCGGAGGCAAGTTCGGAGGCCAGTCCGGAGGCCAGTCCGGAGGTCAGTCTGGAGGCAAGTTAAGAGGCCAGTCCAGAGGCCAGTCCGGAGGCCAGTCTGGAGGTCAGTCCGGGGCCTGTCCGGAGGCAAGTTCAGAAGCCAGTCCGGAGGCCAGTCCGGAGGCCAGGTGGGATGATGGGTCTCAGATGAGCACTTCGTTCATCTGAGGTCATCTGGCACCAGCTTCTGTGACTCCTGCCCACCCTGCCCCGCACAAAAAAAACCTCTCCATTTGCAGTTTTTGGCGTTGCATGATTTAATTATAAGAAGCAGATTCGGAGGTGAAGCAGGAGGGCGGGGGGGCGGGGAGTGGAGGAATGGAGGGGGAGGAGGCGCTGCTCTCCTCGGGCTTGCAGGGGAGGGGAGAGGATAATTACAGGGAGGGCAACCCTTGTCAGAGTCGGAGGAATTCACTCTGATTTATTCAAGAGTGAAAGGAGTCCTTGTAAGCCCTAAATAAATTTTAATTGCGGTAAGCTGTCTAACATAGCACACATACACAAATACCCCCCCCCAAACGCACACACACACAACTACCCCCACACACACACGCACACACACACAACTACCCCCCCCACACACACACACAACCCCCTTAAGCTGGGTACTTTGATTAGATGACAAAAACAGGACTGAAAAGGGGGGGTGTTGAGGAGCGATGGAGTGTGTGTGTGTGTGTGTGTGTGTGTGTGTGTGTGTGTGTGTGAGTGTGTGTGTGTGTGTGTGTGTGTGTGTGTGTGTGTGTGTGTGTCCTCTGTAGTCACATAAACCCTTCACTGAAATGTTGGGAAGGTCCATTACAATGTAAAAAAAAACCAAGAAAAAAAAACAACATTAAAAATGACTCACAACACGTGACGCCAGCTCCGCCGGTTCCACCGGGTGAGGCGGCTCCGCTGGGTGAGGTGTGACGCCGGCTCCTCCGGGTGAGGCGGCTCCGCTGGGTGAGGTGTGACGCTGGCTCCTCCGGGTGAGGCGGCTCCTCTGGGTGAGGCGGCTCCTCTGGGTGAGGCGGCTCCTCTGGGTGAGGCATGACGTCGGCTCTTCCGGGTGAGGTGTGACGCCGGCTCCTCCGGGTGAGGCGGCTCCTCTGGGTGAGCCGGCTCCTCTGGGTGAGGCGGCTCCTCTGGGTGAGGCATGACGCCGGCTCTTCCGGGTGAGGTGTGACGCCGGCTCCTGCGGGTGAGGCGGCTCCTCTGGGTGAGCCGGCTCCTCTGGGTGAGGCGGCTCCTCTGGGTGAGGCATGACGCCGGCTCTTCCGGGTGAGGTAGCTCCGCTGGGTGAGGTGTGACGCCGGCTCCTCTGGGTGAGGCGGCTCCTCTGGGTGAGCCGGCTCCTCTGGGTGAGGCGGCTCCTCTGGGTGAGGCATGACGCCGGCTCCTCTGGGTGAGGCAGCTCCGCTGGGTGAGGTGTGACGCCGGCTCCTCCGGGTGAGGTGTGACGCCGGCTCCGTCGGGTGAGGCGTGATGCCGACTCCTCTGGGTGAGGCGTGACGC
Source organism: Lampris incognitus (assembly GCF_029633865.1). Classification (NCBI taxonomy): domain Eukaryota; kingdom Metazoa; phylum Chordata; class Actinopteri; order Lampriformes; family Lampridae; genus Lampris; species Lampris incognitus. The sequence goes on along the minus strand of NC_079211.1, from coordinate 151,689,395 downwards.
CGGCTCTTCCGGGTGAGGCAGCTCCGCTGGGTGAGGTGTGACGCCGGCTCCTCCGGGTGAGGCAGCTCCGCTGGGTGAGGTGTGACGCCGGCTCCTCCGGGTGAGGCGTGATGCTGACTCCTCTGGGTGAGGCGTGACGCCGGCTCTTCCGGGTGAGGCAGCTCCGCTGGGTGAGGTGTGACGCCGGCTCCTCCGGGTGAGGCGTGATGCCGACTCCTCTGGGTGAGGCGTGACGCCGGCTCTTCCGGGTGAGGCAGCTCCTCTGGGTGAGGTGTGACGCCGGCTCTTCCGGGTGAGGTGTGACGCCGGCTCCTCCGGGTGAGGCGGCTCCTCTGGGTGAGGCATGACGCCGGCTCTTCCGGGTGAGGTGTGACGCCGGCTCTTCCGGGTGAGGTGTGACGCCGGCTCTTCCGGGTGAGGTGTGACGCCGGCTCCTCCGGGTGAGGCGGCTCCTCTGGGTGAGGCATGACGCCGGCTCTTCCGGGTGAGGTGTGACGCCGGCTCTTCCGGGTGAGGTGTGACGCCGGCTCTTCCGGGTGAGGTGTGACGCCGGCTCCTCCGGGTGAGGCGGCTCCTCTGGGTGAGGCATGACGCCGGCTCCTCCGGGTGAGGCGGCTCCTCTGGGTGAGGCATGACGCCGGCTCCTCCGGGTGAGGCGGCTCCTCTGGGTGAGGCATGACGCCGGCTCTTCCGGGTGAGGTGTGACGCCGGCTCCTCCGGGTGAGGCAGCTCCTCTGGGTGAGGCATGACGCCGGCTCCTCCGGGTGAGGCGGCTCCGCTGGGTGAGGTGTGACGCCGGCTCCTCCGGGTGAGGCGTGATGCCGACTCCTCTGGGTGGGGTGTGAAGCCAGCTCTTCCAGGTGAGGTGTGACGCCGGCTCCTGTGGGTGAGGCGGCTCCGCCGGGTGGGGCCTGACGCCGGGTCCGCCGGGTGGGGTGTGAAGCCAGCTCCGTCGGGTGAGGCGTGATCCCATGACAACATGACGTCTGTTGTCATGAGCAGGTCGACATTTTTTTCATGAAGTGGCGCCCCATCACCAAGGCAACCCTTCTCTGGGGGCTGCCTCCAAGCGGTTGGTAACTTTATCAGCTCTGTCTCCGTCAGTGCTCGTCTCTTTGATCTCCGTCAGTGCTCGTCTCTTTGATCTCCGTCAGTGCTCGTCTCTTTGTTCTCCGTCAGTGCTCGTCTCTTTGATCTCCGTCAGTGCTCGTCTCTTTGATCTCCGTCAGTGCTCGTCTCTTTGTTCTCCGTCAGTGCTCGTCTCTTTGTTCTCCGTCAGTGCTCGTCTCTTTGTTCTCCGTCAGTGCTCGTCTGTTTGTTCTCCGTCAGTGCTCGTCTCTTTGTTCTCCGTCAGTGCTCGTCTCTTTGTTCTCCATCAGTGCTCGTCTCTTTGTTCTCCATCAGTGCTCGTCTGTTTGTTCTCCGTCAGTGCTCGTCTCTTTGTTCTCCGTCAGTGCTCGTCTCCAGAGACTGTGTGGTTTTGCATGTGTGCATGTGTGCATGTGTGTATGTGTGCATGTGTGTGTGTGTATGTGTGCATGTGTGCATGTGTGTATGTGTGTATGTGTGTATGTGTGCATGTGTGTATGTGTGCATGTGTGCATGTGTGTATGTGTGTATGTGTGCATGTGTGCATGTGTGTATGTGTGTATGTGTGCATGTGTGTATGTGTGTATGTGTGTATATGTGTGCATGTGTGCATGTGTGTATGTGTGTATGTGTGTATGTGTGTATGTGTGTATATGTGTGCATGTGTGCATGTGTGTATGTGTGCATGTGTGTATGTGTGTATGTGTGCATGTGTGCATGTGTGCATGTGTGTATGTGTGCATGTGTGTATGTGTGTATGTGTGTATGTGTGCATGTATGCATGTGTGCATGTGTGTATGTGTGCATGTGTGTATGTGTGCATGTGTGTATGTGTGTATGTGTGTATGTATGTGTGTGTTCAGCAAATATGATTGCTGTATTTCCCCGACTACCAGTTGCAGCAGAGTACAGGTCGCATCCAGCAAAAGAAAAGAACCGTGTTGCTGTGAGGAAAACAACGAGTGAGTTGCTCCGGTGTGTAACGTCCTGTCCCCACAGGCCCAGCGCCGCCTGGGGACCTCCAGTCATTTGTAATACTTGCGGAGGTCTGTCGTCTTAATCGGCCATGTCCGTCACTTGTAAAGTAAAAACTCCAGCGCAAATTACCCACCATATTTTGGCAAACACGGAAGTCATCTGATAATATTAGTCCCGTGCGAATCGGCATCTCAGAAATTTGGGGTCGTTCTGCCTGTTTCCCGGTTTAGAATTATGGAAGCTGTGGTAGAAATTATTAATGAAAGTTTTGACAGCATTCAGGAGGCTCATCTCACGACACAGCATGGACACCCATCTGCAGAAACAGCAAGCTCAAATCCACCATCCATCCACCATCCACCCATCCACCCATCCATCCATCCATCCATCCATCCATCCATCCATCCATCCATCCATCCATCCATCCTTCCATCCATCCATCCATCCATCCATCCATCCATCCATCCATCCATCCATCCATCCATCCATCCATCCACCCATCCATCCACCCATCCATCCACCCATCCATCCATTCTCCAAACCGCTTATCCTGCTCTCAGGGTCGCGGGATGCTGGAGCCTATCCCAGCAGTCATTGGGTGGCAGGCGGGGAGACACCCTGGACAGGCCGCCAGGCCACCACAGGGCCTCATCAGGTTCAAGAGTGTGATAATGTAACTGTAAACCACTTGTCTTTATGGTTGACATGTGCTGTATGAGTACACCGGCCTTACCTAATGTGAGGCCAATCTCCAGAAGAGCCAAATCTCTGCAATGAGAGTGAAGGCTGAGGTGGGATCCCGGCTGAGGTGGGATCCCGGCCCCTCGGGCACTGGGTGCACCAGCGGCCGTCTCACCCGCACCGTCGGGGAGGTGGCGGCGTGAGCACATATGCAGTAGGACCCAAAAGATGGTGAACTATGCCTGGACAGGCGTGACGCCTGCGGAAGATTTCAGAAGTGGATGTTCAGCGGAGTCTTGACGATGTCAGTCATATCCAGGGTGATAATGTCAGTAAATTCGAGTAAAATACAGACTTTGCTGATCCCGAGCAAACGTGCCACACGAAACCCAGACGTGGAGGGGTAATGTCTAAACCCCACGAGGCCCCCAGGCAATAGCAGTCCCATGCCAATAGGGCTTCAGTCGCATTTATATGGCGCCTTACTCCTAGCTGTTGTCAGACTACTCTCTGCTGCAAACTAGCCCCGTGAACCAAGTGGTGTGCAGGGGGACTAGGGTTGCTCATCAGGATCAAACTTGCACACAGACGTCAGGACACGTAGCCTGGCTTTCATATTTTCAAAATAAATATTCTGCATCTGTTGGTTGAAACAGGGAATGAAGCTAGCGCCTGCCAAATACAGGGTAGCGTTACATGTCTGGCAGGTCCAAACTCCAGGCCCCAGCCGGTCCCCATGGCAGACTGGCCTTTCTCCCACTGGGCACATTCTTCACAACGGCGCTTTAGTCAAGCATACTCGGGGATAGTCCGACTGTAGAACAGGAGAACACGTGGTGTAAACAAAGCTAGCAAACTGGTGGACGTCACAGGAACTTACCTGGTGCTCAGACCTGATGAGTCGCGGCTCTTCTTCTATGGTGGCCTCTCGAACCCGGAACAAGTGCTGGGTGAGGCTGATCCCGCCTTGGCTTCTCCTCTGCAGAGGGAAACCAGCAAACATCAAGAGGTTGAGGTTGTTGTTGTTTTAAGTTGAAGTTCTTGAGCCAGTTTCTTTTTGCCTCGCCATCTTGTGGTAGGTGAAGGGCAGCGTACCACCGCCGACGGGAAGTCTGGTTTAGTTTCGGGCTTACGATCGAAGCGCTCCCGTTTAGCTCACTCGTTAGCTTACGTACAACCACGAGCAGCACGCGTCGTCGTCCCCGAGCTCCGTAAGGACCGTTTACACGCAGCTTAGCAGCTCTTACCCACACGAGCAGCAACAGCTAACGCGTCCTCAGCCAACTCTGCCGCCGGGCCGGGATACTGCTTCTGCCGAACACCGGAAGTATTACCTATAATCGTTTCCCCAGTAACCCCCCCCCCCCAGAAACTCGTTGACGGTATTTTCAATTGAGTCACAAGATTAAACAGTGACATCTAGTGGCCTTAGTTGAAATGCAATGTGTTCGTCCGACAACATTGCATTGTATAAATTGCTTTGGAATATAAGTCGCAGGACGAGCCGCACGAGTAGAAAAGAAGAAGAAAAGAAGAAGCACCTTCCAGTCTGGGAAACACGGTATGTGTGTCTGTGCAGAAGGGCAGGTGCTCAAATTTAAAAAGGGTCACGTGGATCAACGGGTTAGCAGCTTAACTGCAGCAACCAATATTGAAAGAGAATATAAAACGGAATCGTATAACAGACCACTCCGTACTTTATGATCACACCTTAGAAGAGTTTGGCATTTCTTGAAATGTACCCTTGTCATTGTTACCTGAAGACGACCCAGTACAGCTTTCGGGCTGTTGGAGGACGTGATCAGCTGGTGAACCTGGACATCGCTGTTTCTTGTCCGTGTCTGCTGGGACTGCAAACAGACAAGAACGCATACCAGGAAGCACGGCTGTGCACACAGCAGTCCCACGCATGTGCTGGGAATGTGTAAGGCTGTCAGTTATGAAGCTGTACTGCACATGTAATATATGATGAAGCAAATACAAAACAATAGTATGTTTTAGCTGTAGCTTATTATGGGAATAGACAAAAAACAAAATACGAATAACAAACAACACTCTCTGGTTTCTGATCTACAGCTTGCTAGTATTCTCATCTGACATGCTCTGGTTTCTCGTCTCACGCTTACTGGTTTCGTACCTAAAGCTCTCTTATTTCTCATTGCTGGCGTCTCAGCTGTCTCACCAGATCTCTCCTGTGGGCCAGCTTTGGGTCCACGGTGTCCTGCAGTCAGTCCTGTCCCCATGCTTGCTTTCCTACATAGACACACAGGGAGAGAGAGCATGTTATCATGACTACTAAGGGTATCGTTCCATCCATCCATCCATCATCCAAACCGCTGATCCCGCTCACAGGGTCACGGGGATTCTGGAGCCTATCCCAGCAGCCATTGGGCAGCAGGCGGGGAGACCCCCTGGACAAGCCACCAGTTCATCACAGGGCCCCCCCCCCCCCACACACACACACACACACACACACCTAGGGACAATGTAGTACGGCCGAGTCACCTGACCTACATGTCTTTGGACTGTGGGAGGGAACCGGAGCCCCCGGAGGAAACCCACACAGACACAGGGAGAACATGCAAACTCCACACAGAGGACGACCCCGAATGACCCACCAAGGTTAGACCACCCCGGGGCTTGAACTCAGGACCTCCTTGCTGTGAGGTGACCACGCTAACCACTGTGCGACCATGCCGCCCCTAAGGGTATATAGTATTGTGGAATAATGTGAAATAGAATCTTTGGTGCCCACTTAAAACAGCCACACACGCAATGTTGTTGTGTTACTGTATGATTCTCAATACATGCATAACAGAGCACACACACACACACACACACACACACACACACACACACACACACTCTCTCTCTCTCGCTTCTCCCTCTCTCTCTCTCCTGTAGGTCCTCTCCTCCTCCCGGTCTATGACGTCATTGTGGTTGATTGGAACATCTTTCTCAATTGCCAATAAAAGAAGTTCTAACAACGTCTCTTCTTTGCAAAGGCTGAAAAGTTTGGTTTTCACCAGCTTTTCTTTGTTTTGAGAAAGAACGTTCCACAGTTCCCGGGACACTGGAAGCATGCCATATACCTTAAGCAGCTCAAACATGCGAGGGAAAACCAAATGTGCATTGTTTTCTTTGACCACTGAAAGTATAGATGTCATACTGACTGGTGGAGGGCATGAGTATGAGATATGAGAGACCTGAAATTCTGTCTGCAGTTGGCCCTCTTTTTCGACGTTATAGAATTTGCAGAGCTCCTTTGTAGCTTGGAGTGCCTCAGTTGGAATTCTTGCTGCTTTCCAGTTGTCTGAGACTGTCTGGCAATGGAAGGCATTCACAATTTCCCATGTGGAATTATCATCTCAATTAGCATCTCTGAAGTTCTTGTGCCATTGTGTGCAAAAAAAAAACTTTAGCTTGGTAGTACTCTTGCAAAGTTGGTTAGCAGTAGCTAATGTCACATTGAACTTGAACTTTGTTGGCACTTTTCTCCCCCTAGCTTGCACAGGGACTTCAGATGCGGGGTTCAGGTCCACTGATGCTGCCTTCTCTGTTGCCCATTTGAAAATTTCCTCAAACTCTTCCTCTGTTCTGCTGTGGGCCAGCCTCTGCAAAACTTCATCAACAACTTTGTAGGCTGCTGCTGGGTCAATGTCTTTCTGCAATTGCAGTTAACTTGAAGATTGGACAGGCGATCTCCAGACACAGGAACTCAAAATTGATGCTCTTGAAAAGAATCATTGCGTCACACATTGAGGAGTCTGGGGGATCTTGCTGGGTCATTTTCTCAAGGAACTGCATGACTGCTGGGAGGACCTTCCTCTGCGCCTTGAGGGCAGGTTCTCTGCAGGCCCAACGACTGTACGACAGCTTCTTCAGCTCCAGTGCATGCAGATCTGGGTGAACTCTCTTTTGTGTTTCAATAAAGGCAGTGTCGTTTTGATGAGTTGGCCAAAAAAGTCAAGTCGAGTCAAGCCAATTTCATTTGTATAGCCCAATACACAAACTAAAAATTTGCCTCAGGGGGCTTTACAGCAACACAACATCCAGTCCTTAAACCCTCGCATCAGATAAGGAACAACTTCCTAAAAAACCTTTAACGAGGAGAAACATAGGAAGAGACCTCAGGGAGAGCAACAGAGGAGGATCTCTCTCCCAAGACAGACACACATGCAATGGATGTTGTGTGTACGGAATAAAACGCAATTTACAGAATACAACATTGAAAGATGATAACAGAATGATAATGGAATTATAGAATATATGAAGAATATGATGAGGAGGATGCCAAGCAGCGTCCAGATGCCACCTGAACAGTCTAGGTGTAGGGAGTGGTGAGGGTTGGGGATGGAGATGTTGTAGGAAGTGGTGAGGGATGGGGATGGAGATGGAGATGTTGCAGGGGTGGTGAGGGTTGGGGATGGAGATGTTGCAGGGGGTGGTGAGGGTTGGGGATGGAGATGGAGATGTTGCAGGGGGTGGTGAGGGTTGGGGATGGAGATGTTGTAGGAGTGGTGAGGGTTGGGGATGGAGATGTTGTAGGGGTGGTGAGGGTTGGGAATGGAGATGTTGCAGGGGTGGTGAGGGTTGGGGATGGAGATGTTGCAGGGGTGGTGAGGGTTGGGGATGGAGATGTTGTAGGGGGTGGTGAGGGTTGAGGATGGAGATGTTGTAGGAAGTGGTGAGGGTTGGGGATGGAGATGTTGTAGGGGTGGTGAGGGTTGGGAATGGAGATGTTGCAGGGGGTGGTGAGGGTTGGGGATGGAGATGTTGCAGGGGTGGTGAGGGTTGGGGATGGAGATGTTGTAGGGGGTGGTGAGGGTTGGGGATGGAGATGTTGCAGGGGTGGTGAGGGTTGGGGATGGAGATGTTGCAGGGGTGGTGAGGGTTGGGGATGGCGATGTTGCAGGGGTGGTGAGGGTTGGGGATGGAGATGTTGCAGGGGGTGGTGAGGGTTGGGGATGGAGATGTTGCAGGGGTGGTGAGGGTTGGGGATGGAGATGTTACAGGGGTGGTGAGGGTTGGGGATGGAGATGCTGCCCACTATTTTTTATTTACTTACTCATTTTGTCACATCATGTCTGAGTTGTTGTGTTTTGTGTTGTATATGAAAATGTAATAAATATGTTCTAAAAAAATATTGTAACAAAAACGATATGGAATGTAACTGTTAAATTTTAACTTATAGTTTAACTGTTAGTAACTACATTTTAACTTGTAGTTTAACTGTTAGTAACTGTTAAATTTTAACTTATAGTTCAACTATTAGTAACTGTTAAATTTTAACTTGTAGTTTAACTATTAGTAACTGTTACATTTTAACTTATAGTTTAACTGTTAGTAACTGTTAAACTTTAACTTGTAGTTTAACTATTAGTACCTGTTAAATTTTAACTCATAGTTTAACTGTAAGTAACTGTTAAATTTTATCTTGTAGTTTAACTATTAGTAACTGTTAAATTTGTACTTGTAGTTTAACTATTAGTAACAGTTAAATTTTAACTTATAGTTTACCTGTTAGTAACTGTTAAATTTTAACTTGTAGTTTAACTGTTAGTAACTGTTAAATTTTAAGTTATAGTTTACCTGTTAGTAACTGTTAAATTTTAACTTGTAGTTTAACTATTAGTAACAGTTAAATTTGAACTTATAGTTTAACTGTTAGTAACTGGCAAATTTTAACTTGTAGTTTAACTGTTGGTAACCGTAAAATTTTTAACTATTAGTAACTGTTAAATTTTAACTTATGGTTTAACTGTTAGTAACTTAAATTTGAACTTATAGTTTAACTATTAGTAAAAGATTTTAACTTGTAGTTTAACTATTAGTAACAGTTAAATTTTAACTTATAGTTTACCTGTTAGTAACTGTTAAATTTTAACTTGTAGTTTAACTGTTAGTAACTGTTAAATTTTAAGTTATAGTTTACCTGTTAGTAACTGTTAAATTTTAACTTGTAGTTTAACTATTAGTAACAGTTAAATTTGAACTTATAGTTTAACTGTTAGTAACTGGCAAATTTTAACTTGTAGTTTAACTGTTGGTAACCGTAAAATTTTTAACTATTAGTAACTGTTAAATTTTAACTTATGGTTTAACTGTTAGTAACTTAAATTTGAACTTATAGCTTAACTATTTGTAAAAGATTTTAACTTGTAGTTTAACTATTACTAACAGTTAAATTTTAACTAATAGTTTAACTGTTAGTAACTGTTAAATTTTAACTTGTAGCAGTTAAATTTGAACTATTAGTAAGTTAAATTTGAACTGTTAGTAACTGATAATTTTTAACTTGTAGTTTAACTGTTGGTAACAGTTGACTTTTTAACTATTAGTAACTGTTAAATTTTAACTTATTGTTTAACTGTTAGTAACTGTTAAATTTTAACTTGCAGTTTAAATGTTAGTAACTGTTAATTTTTAACTTATAGTTTAACTATTAGTAACTGTTAAATTATAACTTGTAGTTTAACTGTTAGTAACTGTTAAATTTTAACTTGTAGTTTAACTGTTGGTAACAGTTGAATTTTTAACTATTAGTAACTGTTAAATTTTAACTTATCGTTTAACTGTTAGTAACTGTTAAATTTTAACTTGTAGTTTAACTATTAGTAACAGTTAATTTTGAACTTATAGTTTAACTGTTAATAACTAAATTTTAACTTGTAGTTTAACTGTTAGTAACTGTTAAATTTTAACTTATAATTCAACTATTAGTAACTGTTTAATTTTAACTTACAGTTTAACTGTTAATAACTGTTAAAATTTAACTTGTTGTTTAACTATTAGTAACTGTTAAATTTTAACTGTTAGTAACTGTTACATTTTAACATATAGTTTAACTATTA